>NC_060140.1:421929358-422229358 GCF_021461385.2 Schistocerca piceifrons | reverse complement strand
TAGTTCAGTTAAGCACTGATTCAATTTATGTTCCAGATCATTACCGTCATGTTTCAGTAGTTGTGAGGGCAAAAGTATGTTGAATTTTAAATGATAAATATTTTCTTGATAAATATTTTCTCTGAACAAGAAAACAGTAGAATATTTGCAACTTTTTTTGAACAAATACCAGACAGAATATATCGAGATCATGAGAATGGCTGTGACTTTTCTTGTAGGTGTGCGTTAGCTAAACACTTAAATTTTAAAAACACTTAATTTTTTTCAAGATTCCACTTCCAAGTTGCCTTACAAATGGATTAAGTTTGCCCATGAATGCATTAATTTTACCACTCGTATCAAAAATTAATACATTGCTTCTTTGAAGTGATGTATTTAGGCTGTTTAAATGTCTTGTAATATCAGCTAGGAAGGGCAGGTCCACTAACCATGCCTCTTTCCTTTCATGTCCATAAACAATGCAATTTATTCCCAGATTGTGAAAAAAAAAACATTGACAAATTTGCCTCTGATGTCACCATACTGCACAGAGATAAGGAACATCACCATAGGCCACTTCCAGGTCATGCAAAAGGCTTTGAATTGATGATGGTTGACACTGTGGCACCTTACAAAATTTGCACACTTCACCACGATATTAATGATATTAGGTGTTTCACACTTTTGGCACAAGGGCTTCCTGATGCACAAAACAGTGTATGCTTTATATTTTTTTCCAAAATTCCATTTGAGTTTTTCCTTCAGATGAGTCACATAATCTTTCTGGTTCCCAACCATTTGTGGTGCATCACCTGTTGCCAGAGAACAGGGGCTGTCCCATGCCAAGCACATTTTCTACAGACTCACAGACAACCTGTGGTTGTATACTCCATTTGTATCACATCTAGGAGCCCCTCAAAAACATGTAGTTCTGAATTAATGCTGCTCACACACATTGTGAGCTGAGAAAAGTGTGACATCTGTGGTCTCATCAATGCTAAGAAAAAGCTATAAAGGTTTGGCATTTCTGCTTCAGTTGATTTTACAAATCTGTGCTCATATCATGGATTCAGTGAGATACCACATGCTTGGAGAGGCAAGCTCCTTCAAAGCACCCAGCAAAGGCGAGCAGGCATGATTTCTGTATGGGAACCACTGAGAATGGTGTTCCAGTTGTTGCAATAATGAGTGCAGCTTTTTGGCTTGTTTGAACCACCGCATCAGTTGACTCTTTGTCAACATCGGCAATCTACAATAGTTGCACAACACATATGTAGTAATCAGTTCATATATAAAGCACACGGGAGAAGCATGTATTCATTTGTTATGTTTATTCATTTATTTTGCATCAGATTTACCTGTTGCTGGACTTCACTCTTCAGTATGATAGTGAGTTGCTTTCCTGCATTACTTTCCAGCTCATTGTAGTTTGTCACATGAAGAGGCATGTAGTGATGATGTATAATATACTTCTTCATTGTATTCAGAACTTCATGCCACATGAGACACCAAGGCAACTCATCTTTTTCAACAAACAAAAACCGTTCTTCCTGACCTGGAGAAAATGGCAACGGGTTGTTTCTAGAACTCGTCATCATTAAGTCCCCTAGGAAGCACAAGGTGTAAGCAATAGGCAGTGTGGATGCATGGTGAAATGGGACCCTGTGGGCAGACTACTCCCTGGTGCCAGTTCCCCAGGTGAGCCCCAGTGTGCCCATGGGTGCCCGTGCCCCATGGGGCTGACCTGGAACAGCTTGCATTACAAGATTGGTTAAATGATGTTTTATCTGTACATTGGATTGGGTCACAAGGGGCCAGATGACAGCTTATTTTGCATGACCTCTTTGTTTACTCATGATCTGATGCCACACATTTTTACTTTGGGTGTTCATAAAGGATCACTCATATGTGCCTTGATTACCAGCTGATATACCCGACTTTAGAAACGGCATTGTTGTGACAGTTACTTCATACATACTGATCAAGGTCTGAGGTGTGCAATGAATGGTGCTCACATTGAACACTTGAAGAAAAAAGAAAAAAAAACTGTTTGAGTTGCTGTCTCATTTCATGTATTATTTACAATTGTAAGTTGAATGTATTAAATGCTAAAAGCCTTAAACCCCATTCATTCGTATTGAAACACCCTGTATGTATATACTTCACAAGTTAATGTACAGTGGATGGCAGAAGGTCCTTTGTACTACTGCTAATGGTTGACTTTCCTGTTCCACATGCAAATGGAGCCAGGGGAAAACACCTATATGCTTCCATAAGAGTACTGAGTACAGAACATTAAGACCATCTACCTAATAACATATGTCCATCTTTGGCACAGATAAAGCAGTGACACATCATGGCATGGAAGCAATGATGCCTTGGTAGGTTGCTGGAGGAAATCACAACACGTCTGCACACACAAGTCACCTAATTACCTTAAATTCCAGGTAGGAGAGTGATGAGCTCTGACCACATTCAGTCACATCCCAGATGTGTTCCATTGAGTTCAGATCTGATGATTTGGGGTGGCCAGCACATCAACTGGAATTCGCCACTGTGTTCCTTGAACCATTCTGCCACAATCCTGGCCTTGTGACATGGCTCAGTCTCTTCCTGAAAATGGCCACTGCCATCGGGAAACCTGATTGTCATGAAGGGGTGTATGTGGTCTGCAACCAGTGTATGAAACTCCTTGGCCCATCATGGTGCCTTGCATGAGCTCCAATAGACCCATGAATGCCCACATGAATGTTCCCCTGAGCATATTGGAGCCTCCGCCAGGTTGTCTCCATCCTGCAGTACAGGTGTCAAGGAACTGTTTCCCCGGAAGATGACAGATTTGCACCCTCCAATTGACATGACAAAGCAGGTATCAGGATTCATCAGACCACGCAATGTCCTGCCAATGCACCAATGTCCGGTGCCAATGGTCACATGCCCATTTCAGTCATAGTTGCCAATGCAATGCCATGGTGTTAACATCGGCAAACACATGGGTCTTCAGCTGCAGAGGCCCATCTTTAGGAGCGTTCAGTGTACAGTGCATTCAGACACACTTTTAGTCTGTTCAGCATTAAAGTATGATGTCAGTTCTGCCACAGTACAGTGCCTGTCCTGTTTTACCAGTCTGCCCAACCTACGATGTCCAACCTGTGTAAACTCCATGATGTCTGGATGTGGTTCCACCTGGGTTTTGCCACATGCTGAAGATATTTGCCACAGCGCTCCTCAAGCACCCAACAAGTCGTGCAGTTTCTGAAATGCTCATGCCGAGTCTCTGGGCCATCACAGTCTGCCCTGGGTTGAATTCAGATAAATTTCGCGCCTTCCCCATTCTACACATGGAGAGCACATGTTATAACGTCAAGTTTAACACATATATTTCAGAACGACTCAACACATATAAGTCACAGAGTAAGTTGACAAGCAAGATATGTGTACACGTTAGCATTCGAATGAGCACTGAGTCCCAGTCTAGCGGCCGCTGCTCGGCTGGCCGCTTAGGTGGTGCAGCTGCTGCATGGCTGGCAGACAGCACCACACATAGAGGACGCATGTAATTGCGCGGCAGCGCTTTGAATGATTGGCGAGTCACAACACTTTTCCCCCCTTTGAAATTGTTGCACTGGTCCTGATGGAGGTGTCCTGGAGATGGCTAACGTCCATAGGCATTGTTTGACTTGCCGTAAAGTCTTGTGGAGGAGGCTTCCCGTATGGACGGAAGTGTCCCCGATGATAACGGGTCGAGATGACAGGAGATGTAGGGGTCGAACCTGCTGGGGGCCCCATGCACCAATCTGCCCATTGCGGCAAGTCCAGTTGATATGACAGGAGACATGGGCAATGTTCGGCGTCCATTGGAGGAGGAGGCGAGTAGATTTGCTCTGACAGAGGATGGTCATCCGGTTCCTGCATGGCCACGTCTCCTGGTGGCGTCCGTTCTTGTGCTGGCATCGCGATGACGGTGAGAGGGCTGTGTTGTGAGTATTGAGAGATGCCAAGATCCCGAGCGTCAGGTAGAGCTGAAGGTGGTGTAGCGGCATTCAGAACAGGCGTTGCCGGCAGACAAGGCCGAAGCTGGTCCGAATGATGCACTGCAACACCCGTGTCTGTCTGGTTTTCATACAGGCGTCTGCCACGGTGTCGTAAGATGTGGCCCGGGCTCCATTTTGGCCGCCAGCCTTATCCCCCTACCCAGACGAGGTTGTCGGCAGTGAACCGGCCAAGTGAAGGCACCCACGGCTGTGAGGTGGAAGGCCGCAGAAGATGAAGTAGCGTGCAGGGCTGTCGGCCATATAAGAGCTCAGCCGGGCTGTGGTCGCCCATGGGGGTGAAACGTTAAGACGCCAGAAACTGGAGAAGTGCATCATCATCAGCAGAAGAAGTCAGAAGTTTCCGCATCTGAGCCTTAAATGTGCGGACCAGTCGTTCAGCCTCACCGTTTGATTGTGGATGGAACGGCGGGGCCGTGACATGCATAACGCCGTGACTAGCACAAAAATCTGCAAATTCGGTAGAGGCAAATTGCAGACCATTATCAGTAACAAGAGTAGAGGGGAGGCCTTCCAAAGAAAAAATGTGGACGAGAGCACTGGTGGTTGCCGCGGTGGTAGGCAACGTGCAACGGACAATGAAAGGAAAGTTAGAGTAGGCGTCAATTACGAGGAGCCAATAAGTACCTAAAAAGGGTCCCGCAAAGTCAGCATGAATGCACTCCCAGGGCTTCTCAGGCGAAGGCCACGGTGACAAAGATGACTTCGGGGCAGTGGCCTGTGACGCACAAGGGTCGCAGGCAGCGACCATGTGTGCTATTTCAGAGTCGATGCCAGGCCAGTACACATGACGGCGCGCCAGAGATTTTGTGCGACACACACCCCAGTGCCCTTGGTGAAGGAGGCGCAAGACCGAAGCACGCAAAGACGCAGGTACCACCACACGCGGCGAAGCATTGTCAGTGGAAAGGAGGATAACACCATCCCTAGCCGTGAGGTGGTAGCGCAAAGCGTAGTAGTTCCGCAATGGATCAGAAGTCTTAGCGGATGGGCGATCTGGCCAACCCTTCTGAATACAGCGTAAAACCCAGGAGAGGGTAGGGTCAGAACCCGTAGCAGTTGCCAGCCTGTCCCCAGAGATGGGGAACCCGTCCTCAACCCGCTGCTCGGCAACATCCAGGTGGAAACACAAAAGTTCGTCCCTATTGAATGCCAGATCAGGACCCATGGGAAGGCGAGACAGAGCGTCAGCATTTGCATGTTGAGCCGTTGGCCAGAAATGAATCTCATAATTGAAATGAGACAAGTAAAGAGCCCAACGCTGGAGGCGGTGTGCAGCCTTGTCAGGAAGTGACGTTGATGGATGAAACAAGGAAACAAGTGGTTTCTGATCCGTAACAAGATGAAATTTTGAGCCATAGAGAAAAACACCAGACTTATGAAGAGCATAAATAATGGCCAAAGCTTCTTTTTCAATTTGAGAATACTTTTGTTGGGCATCCGTGAGCGTTTTGGAGGCATAAGCAATGGGTTGTTCTGAACCGTCAGAAAAACGGTGCGCAAGGACTGCACCGACCCCGTATTGAGAGGAGTCTGTGGCAAGAACAAGATGTTGGCCAAGTCGATAAGTAGCCAGGCACGGGGCCTGTTTCAGCATAGTCTTCAATTTCTGGAAAGCCGCATCGCATGACGTGGACCAGTGAAAAGGCACGTTTTTATGCAACAGGCGATGCAACGGCTGAGCCACTGAAGCCGCAGGTGGTAAAAACTTGTGATAGTATGCTATTTTCCCCAAGAAGGCCTGCAGTTCCTTAACAGATGTAGGGTGAGGAAGGGCATCGATCACAGCCACAGTTTGCTGAAGTGGACGAATACCATCCCGAGAGAGTTGAAACCCCAAGTACGTGATAGATTCCTGAAAAAATTGTGATTTCTGAAGATTACACTTAAGACCGGCAGTCTGTAAGACATGAAAAAGTGTGTGGAGATTTTGAAGATGTTCTTTAGTGGTGGAGCCAGTGACAACAATGTCATCCATGTAATTGATACACCCAGGGACAGGGAGCAATAATTGTTCCAAGAATCGCTGAAAGAGAGCAGGGGCGCTAGCAACCCCGAATGGCAAGCGTTGGTATTGATAGAGGCCGAAAGGCGTGTTAAGGACCAGAAACTGCCGGGAAGCAGTGTCAAGAGGAAGTTGATGATAAGCTTCTGACAGGTCAATTTTAGAAAAATACTGGCCTCCAGCAAGTTTAGTGAAAAGTTCTTCAGGACGTGGCATAGAGTAAGTGTCGATGAGGCATTGAGCATTTACAGTGGCTTTGAAATCGCCACAGAGATGAACATCACCATTTGGCTTAGCAACAACAACGACAGGAGAGGACCACTCACTGGAAGTGACAGGAAGCAAGACCCCTGAAGTAGTGAGACGATCCAACTCCCGTTTTACCCGATCACGAAGGGCCACAGGAATGGGCCGAGCCCGAAAAAACTTAGGGCGAGCAGTGGGTTTGAGCGGGATATGAGCTTCAAAGTCGTTCGCACGGCCTAACCCAGGAGAAAAAAGGGACAAAAATGTCATCGACAAGGAATCCAGTTGAGCATAAGGAATAGCATCAGAGACAATATTGACAGTCATCTATGGAGAACCCAAAAACGCGAAAGGCATCGAAACCAAAAAGATTCTCTGTGTTACTCTGGTCGACCAACGGATTTGTAAGATACCTCAGCATTAAACTGTCCCAAGAGAGAAATCTTCTGTTTATTGTACGTCCGTAATTGCCGAGTGACAGGTGACAGGAGTGGAGAACCCAACTGAAGATACATCTGAGAATTAATTATAGTGGCAGCAGAACCTGTATCCACTTGCATGTGAACATCTTGACCAAGGATTTGGACAGTGAGGAATAACTTCCCTGAAAGGGAAGAAGTGCAATTGACAGACAACACAGAATCAGAATCAGGGTCATGTTCATGAATATCATATATGCGGTCGGATTTGCAAATGGAAGACACATTACCTTTCTTTTTGCAATTGTGACACACAGCCCAACGTTGGGGACAATCCTTGCATGAATGTTTTGTAAAACACTGCGGACATGAAGGAAGTTGCTGGGGGGTTTGTTGCAGTTTCTTAGCGGGTTGTTTAAGGCTAGGCCGAGGCTGTGCGTGGGAGCGCACTGCGGCCACGTCGGCCGGCGGGGACGTGCCGCACGTGTTGTCAACAGTGCACAGAGGTTGTATTTCCCCGACATCACCCCATGCCTCTATTTGTGCCCCAGTGGAGCGAGAAATTTCAAAAGACTGCGCAATGGGGAGAACTTCATCTAGAGTCAGATTTGCCGAACTTCTTTGTCGGGCGCCGACCGGATAATAGCATCCCGTACCATGGAATCGGCATAGGATTCTTTGTGAACGTCAGTAACAAATTGACACTTTCAACTGAGGCCGTGAAGTTCAGCAGCTCAAGCGTGATAGGATTGATGTAGCTGTTTTTGACAACGATAAAAGGCAACACGAGAGGCTACCACATGTGTTTGCTTTTGAAAATAGGCAGACAGAAGTGAGCACATTTCAGCAAAGGACAAAAACGCAGGATCCTTCAAAGGAGCCAATTGCGACAACAACCGATACATTTGAGGTGAAATCCAGGAAAGGAACAGAGACTTACATGGTTGTTCGTCCGTGACATGAAACGCCAAGAAGTGCTGTCAAAGACGTTTTTCATAATCAGACCAGTCTTCCGCCGTCTCATCATAAGGAAAAAAAGGAGGTATAGCCAACGACGAGAAATGCCCCACATTTGATGCCGCGATGACATCGCAAATCACCGCTGTTAGAAGCATTTGCTGTTCAAGGAGATTTTGCAATAGCTGCTCGACAGTAGCCATGGAAACCTGTGGGTCAACGGTGAAAAGGAAAAATCCACTACCTCGTCGCCAATTGTTATAACGTCAAGTTTAACACATATATTTCAGAACGACACAACACATATAAGTCACAGAGTAAGTTGACAAGCAAGATATGTGTACACGTTAGCATTCGAATGAGCACTGAGTCCCAGTCTAGCAGCCGCTGCTCGGCTGGCCGCTTAGGTGGTACAGCTGCTGCATGGGTGGCAGACAGCGCCGCATGTAGAGGACGCGCATAATTGCGTGGCGGCACTTTGAATGATCGGCGAGTCACAACAGCACACTCACTGATACTACATGTACCATGTGTGTGTCAGACTAGCAGTTATTCCTCACCAAGTGACACTGCTATCACCTGGACGGGTTTATATCACTGGTGGGTCGGTGGTCATAATGTTCTGGCTGATCAGTGTATGTTGGTGGCAGTAGAACCATTCCATAATCTGTCACAAATACTGGTTCTTTAATTTTCTCAATAGCTTTCACAAAAAGAACATTTTCTTCCTTTCAGGGATTCCACTTTGAGTTCAAGGCGCATTTCTGTAACGCTCGCTTGTTAATCAAACCCACTGGAAACATATCCAGCAGCATGTCTCTGAATTGTTCTGATGTCTTCCCTTAATTCTACCTGGTGGGGATCCCAAATATTCAAGCAGTATTCCAGAATGGGTCATGGATATGTCCTGTATGCTGTCTCCTGTACATTTTCATAGAATTCTCCTAATAAACCAGAGTCAACTATTCACCTTCCCTACATTTGATGTTACAAGGGCGGTTCAAAAGGTATCTGACTTCTATTTACAAAATCAATCTTTACTGAAATACAATTATTTGATGCTGTTCACCTTCAAAGTAGCCCTCTTTAGCTTCCACACATCTCTCCCAACGGTGCTGCCACTGCTGGAAGTATCACTGAAGAGCCTCTTTTGGCATGGTGCACAACTGCTACATCAAATTCTGTATAATGTTATCCCTTTTCTGAAACCCGGTTCCTTACAGAGTCTTTTTCATTTTAGGCAAAGCCAGAAGTCACTTGGTGTTAGGTCAGGGGAATAAGGAAGCTGATAAATCTCAGCTGTTTTGTGTTTGGCCATTAACTGAGAACAGTAAGTGGGTGTGTTATCATGGTGAAGATGCCAACAGTCCACTGTGCACAAACCTGGTGCTGGGATGGTTCCTTTAAGAGGTCATGGCTGACTTCCCTTTCCATCCTTCCCTAATCTGATGGGACCAATTACATCACTGTTTGGTCCCCTCCCCTGAGTCAACCAACCACAAGTCTGGCTGTTTGCATCTGATTGCTTCATGAAGGTGACACAAAATCTCTCGATAATATTCCTTATTAACATTAGTACATTCTGGGGTGTATGTGTGAAGGACGACACCATTGGCGTTGAAAAAGATGATCAGCATGACTTTCATAATGCTGTGGACCTGCCTTGCTTTTTTGGGTCTCAGGGATGATGGATGCTTTCACTGTAATGAGTGGAACTTTTTTCTGGTTCACACCCATAAACCCAGGACTCATCACCAGTGATATCTGTGTTAAGAAAGTTGGGATTACTGTTCACAGTATCCAGCATGTCCTGTGCAATGTCCAAAGAAAGCTGCTTCTGCTCAGTTGTTAGCAACTCGGCACAAAATTTGCGGAAATCCTTCTGAAAACCAAATGTTCATTTAAAATGGAATGAATGGATCCAGTACTAATTTCAACATTGTTCAAAAGTTCTATGATCATGATTCACCTATCTTGCATCACCAGGGTCCTTATGTGATCAATAACAACCTCATTTGCATATGCTGAGGGCCTGTCTGTACTTGCTTGACCCACTGATAAGCAGCTATCTTTAAAGCTGTTGTACCACTCCTTTATCTGTGTGGTACATGTTGCTTCATCCACAAACACTCGTTAAATCTTGCAGATTGTTTCAACTTGAGAATAGTCAAGCTTAAAACATAATTTGGGGAATAATGTTCCACTTTTTATGTCATTTTGCCCACATTACAAAATCTGACAACAACCACTTACATATGTTCAGCTGCCAATGGCTAGCAAAAAAATTGTTTTTGCAGCCATGAAAAATATCAGGCTTGCACACTAAATATGTGTACAAACGTAGTGTGTGTGCACACCCTATGACCACTGTTAGTTTCAGCAATAAAAAATAATTCTCTGTTGGTACATTATGGCCAGGGGACATTGGCTGGTATGTATTTCTCAATTCAAAAAACTTAACCAACAGCCATATATTTTGAATTATTTCATTTTATATATCAAATGCTACCAGTTTCACCAACTTTTCCATATTAACAAGCTTATTGTAAGGTGCCATAAAACTGGAATAGTAAATCAGAATCATTACGCAACTGATTCATATGGAAGGGTGACACCATCATATGAATCAGTTTCATAATGGTTTGGATTTATGGTTCCAGTTTTATGGCATCATATGATAAGCCTGTTAATACAAAAAAAGCTTATGGGGCCTGAAGATGGTAATATTGAGTTGCCGAAACTGGTAGCATCTGATATATAAAATAAAATAACCCAAAATATATTGTCACAGCAGAAGCTGAGTAGCACCATGGTGTAGTGGATATGACACTAAACTGTTGCATGGAGGGTCATGAATTCAAAACTCACCTGGATCGTACAATTTTAATTTCTTATTCAGTCTGAGTACATTCTAGAAGTATCCACAAATGTCAAGAATCATTGTACTAGAATGTTCTGTAGCTGTATATATACTGTATGTGTACTGGCCGGAGGCAGTTCGCTTTGTGCTCTTGTATGTGCAAGTGCTGAATAAACCTTCATTAAGTGAAGTTAGTGTTTGTCATTCACCTAATTACACCTTCTTCTACTTATCATTATTTTGGTGGAGGCGCTGGGTATTGGAACTTGTGGTACTGCACATTATTGACGACACAGTGGCTCCCATCAGGCCATGACAGAGCCGCCATTTACGTGGCGATAAACCTGAGTTTGAGTCCTATTCAACAGATCGCAATCTATCGGAGAGAGAAGAAGAAGACATTACAATGACAGCAACTGTGTGCCACCTTATGGACATCCTTCCGGGTGCCCTGGTGACGATGGCCAAGATCCAAACAAGTGGCTGAAGGTATATGAGCGTATAGCTGAATTTAACAAATGGGATGATGCCATGTGTTTCGCTAACAATTTTTCCTACTTAAAGAGCACTGCCAAACAATGGTATGAGAACAATGAGGAGAAGTTAACAAGCTGGGAAGTATTCTAGGCGGAACTGCACAAGTATTTCGGCGACACACAATGACAGAGGTGCAAGGCTGAAGATAAATTAAAGTACAGTGCACAGCGTCCAGGAGAAACTACAGCATCCTACCTTCAAGACATCTTGCAGCTGTATAAAATAGTGGATCCTAGAAGGAAGGAGGAAGATAAGGTTGCAGATCTCATGAAGGGTGTTGCTGAGGACATGTATCAAGCCCTACTCCTGAAGGAGGTTTCGACAGCATACAACTTCATAAAATGGTGCCAGTATATCAAGAAAATTTATCAAAAAAGAATTACACCAAGAAGTTTGAACGGCTTCACAAAATTGTATTGATGTCTGTGATGGAGGAAGCAGCTGATTTCACAAGTGTTCTTCATCAGATAGTGAGAGAGGAAGTGGAGAAGGCACCTGGATTGCATGGTGAGCAGAAAACCAAGACGCTTCAAGAGGTCATAAGGGAGGAAGTGGAACAGACATTGAACCCAATCTCTCGCCCTTCATTTCCCTTTAAAACGGTGAAAAAGTTGAGACCCAGGCAGAGTTAAGTTCCTTCAATGCCGCATGACGAACCTGTTTGGGCACCAAGGAAGACTGACATCTGGAGGACCCAGGATAACCAACCCGTATGGTTCCACTGTGGACGAGTGGGACATGTGGTGCACTATTGTCGAGAAAGGCGGCGGATATTTGCTGATGCCCAAGCAAGAAGACAGCAGACCGATCTTAGCAAACGCCAACTCCGGGACAACGAAGATGAACAAGATGATGTGGGTGCACGACGGCGTAGATCACCATTACCGCAAGCTAGCCACTGGAGTGGACACTCCCGAACACGTTGATCAAGGTCTCCATCACCGTTTACAGGCTCCAGCCGATCACCTAGCTGCCACAACCTGGAAAACTATAGGGTGCGACCTTCCTTGGCAGTGAGGCTGCCGAAGAGAAAACTCCTACGCCGTCGATCACTGCAAAAATAATAGGAAACTACATAGATATCCTCATGGATGGCTGACCAGCCCAAGCTCTTGTGGACTCTGGAGTCTCATATTCAGTCATTTTGGAGAAGTTCCGTCACCAGTTGCAGAAAACCATGTTCGACGACAGCAAAACATCTCTGCTGAAGGTGGCTAATGGGAAATATGTAAAACCTACATGAAGATGTACCATTCATGTGGGTATAAGAGGCCATACACAGCCCTTAGAATTCATCATCTTACAAGAGTGCAGTCGTGACATCATTCTCGGATGGGACCTTTTGAAAGCTTCTCAGGCAATTATAGATTGTGGTTACTCGAAGATTATGCTAGACGAGATGAGATACTGTGGACAGAAAGATGCGCATCTGAGTGTGTGGAAACTATGTGTGTTGGATGAAGTGATCGTTCCTGCTGTCAGCGCTAGAAAAGTAACTGTCAAGCCATGCATCAACCTGTGGATCTTGTAGTGAAATGTAAGAGAAGCTTACCACTGAAAAATAACTTGGTCATCCCAGCCTCTGTCATCTCGTTTAAGAATGGATTTGGTGAATTGTAGATAGTTAACTGTCACCAAGAACCACAGATCCTTCCAAGACGCATGTGCACAGTAACTACTGAGCCATTAATTGAAGAACAGCTGAGCATCATAGAAACATCCAATGCCGTGTCTGTGGGTGAAATTGGTGCTACCACTACGAGGCAAGATCTTCTAGCTCAATTATCACCACATCTCACTAAGGAACAACAGATGAAGCAACTTGCCATTCTGCAAGAAACCTCTGAATGCTTCAGTCCACAGGTGAAGAGCAAATTAGACAAATCGACGGTGAAGCTCCGGATTAGCATGGGAAACCATCAACCAATAAGCCAGAGAGCATACCATGTGTCAGCAACAGATCATCGAATAATTCATGACAAGGTAGAGAAAATGATGAAGAATGACATCATTCAGCCTTCACATAGTTAGTTAGTTATGTGTTCCATTGATCAATAGCACAGAAAAACCGTTACGATGTGGAACGCGTGAGGCGATTACGACAATGGACACTGTGTTTTCATTACATCCTGATGACGTGGATGACAACTACATTGGCCAGATGTTAACCAGAGTTGAGGAAGCTCAGCAGTTAGCTCAACTCCGCACACTACAGGCTCAAGAAAACCATCACCAAAGGTATGACGTGAGCCACCCCCCCTGTTGTCTACCAGCCTGGTGACCTCGTCTGGATCTTCACTCCTGTTCAGAAGGTTGGTCTCTCGGAGAAGCTCCTCAGGCGCTACTTTGGACCTTATAAGGTTGTAAGCCAGTTGTCTGATGTTACTTATGAAGTTGAAGATTTCAACTCCAACACAAGACGATGAAAGATCAGAGATAAGGTCCATGTCCTTTGAATGAAGCCCTATAAGGATCCTGCAACCCAGGGTAAATTTGAAGCTCCAGCAACGGGCAACAAGCGGAAAGGTGACAAAAAGCATCATGGCAAAAGAAGTTCTAAGAAGATTACCACCAGGGCGAGAATCAGTCATCAGGAACCGGAGTATGCAGGACCAGTGACTCGTACCTGGACTAGGTGAAATGTAACACTGAGACACTGTTCCCTTAAGGAGGGAGCAATGTCACAGCAGAAGCTGAGTAGCACCGTGGTTTAGCGGATATGATACTGAACTGTTGCATGGAGGGTTGTGAGTTCAAAACTCTCCTGGACTGTACTATTTTAATTTCTATATTCAGTTTGAGTACATTCTATAAGCATCCACAAATGTCAAGAATCATTGTACTGGAATGTTCTGTAGCTGTATATATATAGTATGTGTACTGGCCAGAGGCAATTTTCTCTGCACTCTTGAATGTGCAAGTGCTGAATAAACCTTCATTAAGTGAAGTTAGTGATCATCCTTCATCTAATTACACCTTCTTCTACTTGACAATATGGCTGTTGGTTAAGTTCTTTGAATCGAGATAAAAAATAAGGTTCAATACATTTTGAATAGCCTTTGTACATTCTCATTCCATTTTACTGCTAACTGGTGATGAGGTAAACGTTTGATACCAAGCTCGTGCAACTAGTCAAACAGCAACAGCAACAGCTGCTCCTGTAGCAGCAGTTGCTCCGGCAGTTTCAGCATCATCAACAGCAGTTCTAACAACAATTTCAAATGTTGTACAATTGCTTACAGGTTCAGGGTTTCCAAACCATCCAGGCTGTGGTCACTTCCCAGCCTGAATGCCACCCACTTGTGCTTGCACCGTTTAATGACATTAAAGAGGATTGAGACACTTATTTGTGGTGGCTGACACCAAACTTTCCCATATTGCAGGTTTTGGATGATTCTCTCTGATGATCATCCTTCCTGTTTTGGGCTTCCCCAGAGATGCTTTCATTGTTAAAGAAGTTGAGAAGTGGACTCCATTCTCGAATCCAGTTGCACTTATGTTCAAAGAGATGTGTTAATTGCTGTCCAGTTTTTATTTCCAATGAGTCCACTTGGTCACATTGTGCATTGAGTTCCATTAATACCACAATTACTTACCATTTGTGGGCAACAGATTTGCAAGGGTTGAGTCAATGTTGTAATCTCCCTTGTACAAATTCAGCTTGCAAAACTTCATATGCAGATTCACTGATCTGAGATTTTGTAGTCCAACTGGCTCCTGATCTGGAAGTTTCTACTGTAATTCCCCAACCTTCCCCTATACAATATTATGAAAATCATGCATTCTTTTGAAATCACACAGGCTGCAAATTAATGCATCATGCCTCATCCTCAGGTAGCAATGATCCAGCAGCATCATGATTCAATGGTTCTGAATGTCTCCTAGACTCTGAGTAGCCTGCCATGACTCGTTGAGGTAAGCAGTGGGGGTCTCTCATCATGTCCTGATTGCTTCATTTCTCACCTGCATGCACACTGTCCAGATCATTGGGCACAAAGCATTCATTATGGGAAATGTGAGCATCTCCTCATTGTTTGTTGTGAACCATCAATACAGTCAGATTCCACCACCCACATGCATCATGGAAGGGTGTATGAACTTCAGGCAGCTTTTTCTCAGGGTGATCCTTCTACTTTTAAGTTGCTTATGACCCTCATGACTGCAACCCAGGATCTCTGCTACCAGCTGGACACATGAGCACTGTTTCTTTAACCACCATCCACATATATGCTCATCTTGGTTCCCCTGACTTGGCCCCACCCTTCCTTATGTTGGTCACCTATGGAAACAGTTCAGTTCCTCTCCAGGGTCAATTCATAGTCAACACTACATAGAAACTGGTCGTCCAGTTGATAAAAATCTGTTTGTTGTTGATAGACCCTGACCTGGCAACTTTTATAGCCTCAGTGCCTTCTTTCTGTTTGGATTCTCCATCACTGACAATGTTTGTGTCATATCCAACATAGTTCCCTACTAGGACCTTGACAACCTCTGTATTGCCTTTGTACCTCTGTTTGGCCCTGGCCTTGGGTGTGCCACATTTCTGCCAAGTGTGACTTCTTCCTCTCTCTTCAGGGGAGGTTGTTAAGCAAGAACTTGATCACCTCTACACAGATGGGGTAATTAAACATGTCAGAATTAGTGCTTGGGCCACACCCCAAGTGGTGGTCTGTAAACCAAAAGACTCTGTCTGACTATGTGGAGATTTTAAGTCAACAATCAATGCCCAGGCATGAGTAGAAAACTTCTGCATCCTGCACTCAGAGGACTTCATCACAATTATCGTTGGTGGTGATTATTCCCTAAGACAGACCTTGCTGAAGCATATTTGCAGGTACACCTGGATGAGGAATCACAATGCCTTATGGTCACCAAAGGCTTATACAAATACAGGTGCTTGCCCTTTAGAATCTTTTCCACTCTGGTGATTTTTCCAGATATACCCAGAACAATTAACCGTTTCCATTCCTACTTGCACTAACTATTAGATAACATAACTGTCACAGGTGCTACATGTCAGGACCATCTATGCAACCTTGGTACACTCTTTACCACATCACATGATGCAGAGCTCAGGTGCTGTTTACACAAATGTCACTTTCTTCAGGAGCAGGTGGAATACCTGTGCCACTGGCACAATAAAGATGGGATCCACACCACTGGCTGCAATATTTCTGCCTTTGACTCTCTATCTTGCCCCTAAAACTGACAGGAGGTTCAGGCTTTTTTTTATGGAAAGTAAATTATTCTAAGTTCCCCCCACAGGCAGCCCACATTATGCATACACTCAGCAAGCTGCAAAAGAAACCTGTTCAGTACAGATGGACATCTGCCTGTGATCATGCTTTCACACAGCTGAAGTTCATGTTGCATTGGTGTCCTGCATTATGCCCTTTACTCCACTGTATCCCCTGGTTTTGGCCATGAGTGCTCATTCCTGTGGCACTGACATGGAACTGGTTCATAGGAATGATGGTGGTACAGAGTAGCTGATTGCCTGAGCATCAAATACACTTACATCTTCTCAAATGAACTACTTGCAGTTCAAGAAAGAGGCTTTGGTAATCATCTTTGTCTTTAAGAAGTTCCAGATTTACCTTTCCAGGACCAATTTTATCCTCATTATGTACCGCAAGCTGCTCTTGGATCTCTTTTGACCCTGCTCTCGGCTTCTGAAGTGGACAGCACAACGCCTCCAGCACTCAATGCTTTTCCTCAGCTCCTACGTTTATACCATTAAATACAAGCTCATGGCACAACACACAAATGTAGATGCCCTTTCCCACCTGCTCTCAGAGCCTGACCAGCATTTGACTGACAGGAAATCTCCTGTTTCCACAATGAGAAGAATGATGGCACATTTTGGATGGACTCATTACTGCTACTCACATCACCGTGAACATGCATTGTGTCCCCATCCTGTGGTGTGATATGCACTGTGTGCACCATGGGTGGGCCCCCTTCTTTTTAAAAGTCTGCTGATCCCAAGCTCTGGGCCTGTGCTTGCCACTCCAACCAATCGTCCATCTTTTCCAATGTTTTCCTACTTCACACATATGCAGATACCGTATTTACTCGAATCTAAGCCGCACTCGAATCTAAGCCGCACCTGAAAAATGAGACTCAAAATAAAGGAAAAAAAAAAATTCCCGAATCTAAGCCGCACCTGAAATTTGAGACTCGAAATTCAAGGGGAGAGAAAAGTTTTAGGCCGCACCACCAAATCGAAACAAAGTTGGTCCATTGTAATATGAGACACAATTTAGGTCGAATGAAAGACGATACAGCTACAGTAGTTTGGTTCGAGTCGTAAGCTTAGCAGTTAAGCTTTACCAGGTAGCCATTGCTATGCGTCAGGCGCTCCTTCCGTATTTATACGGGTACCCTTCCGTTTTCACGTGCTTCGTCTGGTTTGAATCGATTGCTTATTTTGCTTTGATCTGATAAGTGCCGTTTTCTTTGTTATAGGTGTTTACGTCACTCTAAGCTGAAAATGCATTAGTGTACTGTGTCATGCATTGTTTGTCGCATTTCGATAGTGCGTGTTTACGGCCTGTCGCCGCTCGCGGCATGACTTGCTTTTGTGCCCGCTACCGCCGCTTAAAAAAAAAGAGGAATCGTCTCATTAGCGAAACATTGGCAAGAGACTGCTATTTGTTGTTACTTACACTGCTGCTTTCTTTGATAATGATCAACAAGAACCAAATAATAGACTGCGTATGATAGAACATGTTCTGAATGAGTGTTTAGCGAAAATTTTTCTCCGTTTGAAAATCTTTGCGGCCGCTTCTTTAGTACATCAAATTCTGCACAGAAATCAGTCATCTTACATTTAAAATCTAGTCAGTTACCGTGCTTCATTTCTGACTGTATCACTATTAGGCATAAGAATAATACGAATATAAACATGACACGATACGTATATTCTTCCGCGTTTGCTGTTGTCTCACTCTAGTTTCATAGTTTATTAGGCAGACAGGATTTAAATGAGATAGCAGCAAACACGAAAGAATACATGGCAAAATGTTTATATTCGTATTATTCTTATGGTGAAGAGAATACTGCATGTGATTCACATTTCATCAGGTTCCTATTAGCAACCATCTAACCATCTCTTCTCACAGGTAGGAATAAAACTCAGAACGTAGAGTTGGCCATATTGACAAACATCCCTAACAGTCTTACCAGTCGGATTTTCGTAGTACATTGAAATTCTGCTACATTCGAAGATGAACAATACGGAATTTGTATTTACTTCGTTGGATAATGTATGAAAATGCAGTGGTCGAAACTCGGGCGGAGGAAAAAAAAGCTCGTCTTCTAACTTTTTTTTAAAGTTATTTACTGATGCAGAGGTTTTGGCGCCAGTATTTATCTTTGTGTCCACAAAGCATACTTGTGTAGTGCTACATGTATTCGACGGCAGAAGTTAATTGTGGCGGCACCTATCAACATTTTTCAGAACTTCCGCTTGCTTTGCACTCGATTCTAAGCCGCAGGCGGTTTTTTGGATTACTAAAACTGGAAAAAAAGTGCGGCTTAGATTCGAGTAAATATGGTATTCACTGTGTCATCATCCCATCTACCCTGCACTGATATGTTTGCACCTCCTCCATTGTGGGTATTGTGGCATGTCACAGATGAAGCCTCTTGTGGAGCACCATGCATACTAGTAGGGACAGAACAGATGTGTGGTGTCCATGGTATGCAGCTGTTTTGCTTGTGCCTGGCACAGGGGTAGCTTCTAACGTTTTTGATGACAAGAATGTGTGAAGTTGGATTGCAACCTTCCTATTTCTTTTACAAGCACCAACTTACTTGGTATGCAGAGCCGATCTTCTTCTCTGGATAGCTGGCTACGTCAGTCTCCAAAAACTACTTCTCCGAAGAGTGATGGTAGTTAAAGGAATGTATAAGACTCTCTCTCTACTCATGAAATAAGTAGGTACTCAAAGAATACTTTTAGTTCACTGTCGGTATATTTCAACTTTCATAAAGAACAAATTGTCATTCCTCACATAAATATTTGATTTCTTGTAAGTCACCCATGTCGTCTTACATTAGACACAATTATACATTTACTACAGAGTTGGTTTAACAACTACAGAAATCCTAAACATGTTTTGCATCTAGCAAGTCTGTGTTAAAAGTTACTAAAAATCTTTTTTCATTCAATTGTTCTTTCATTACTAACAATAGTCACAGTTACAAAACAGCACAGAATAACACAGAAGTTCCTTGGTTCTGCCATGAGCTTTCATTACAACTTCCATGGACTGACTTACAAGTACTTGTCGGTGCCGTTCGACCGCCGTGTCTACAGACTTCTCACGATAAACTTTGGACCTGCACACACAGACAGGTGATGTGCAGTAGATAGAGTTCCTTTCTTCCACTCACATCTAAAATATTGTGTGTCTGAGATGGCGGAAGATCGAGTGGTTCTAGAATTTACGCCAAAATTCTTGAAGCACTATATGTCGTCGTCCCCCCCCCCCCCCCCCCCCCAGATTGAACACACAATATTTTATACAATTATTATGTACATTAATATCACACCATATTAAAAATTCATATTTCAACAGTATACATTTCTTTTCTTTTAATAATCATGAGGACTATAATTTTTTTTTCTTTTTCTGCTATCTTTCCAATCGTAAACTCCAGTTGATCATGACACATGAGTAATCTGCTTTCTGTTCTCGCCTTTTGTACTACCTTTCCTAATTATGTACTAATTGTAGTATTTTTGTGTAGTTTGGAGGAACCCTGGGCAAAATGAAAGTGTTCTTTTGACACTCGTAAACTTCCATAACACGTAATAATGCTAGTTTGTGCATAGAATTCAAACTTAGCAGAATAATCCCTATAAAATGTGTGACTTCTGTCATGATACTGTCCCCTTCTCCTAGGATAAGTACCTATACCTTGCATGTAGGTTGACCTTCGAAAGCACTTCCTCTTTCCATTCTGGTAGGTATGCCCCTTTATACAACATTCCTATTTTCAGGCCACAGGTCATCGTATCTCTGTGTAGGTACACCTGCCCTGTATACTTAGTAAATGCTGGGTATGCCCCCCTTATCCTTTCTGAGTAGGGCCTCATGGTTCATTACCCTAGTATACATTTCTATGTATACTATAATTAAGTAGTTTCTGGTAAAGCTACAAATCTATTTTACACTTCACATTCACTTTTATAATACATCATTTAATCCCTGGAGTCCTCCTCTTCCTCTCAACTCATATACTCTTAGTATATACTATGTCTACCTATAATTCAAGTCTCTCTCTATCCTACTGTTCATCAATTTATCAGAGTATTTGGTGCATTGACTTTTCTTAAATAAGCATCATGATTAACTCCAATCTTGCTTGCATTCTCTTTCATTACTCATGCCTCCTTCTTATGTACACTCGATGTGTGTATGTTTCCCTATGTACAAATATTCTTTCCCCTACAATACCTGGCAGTTCTCACATCACAACAGGTTTCTAGTCTGTAATTTTATAATGTTTGTTTATAAATGTAATTTTGTGTGTATGCAGATGTGTGTTCATGTAGTCTGATTCTTCAGCCCTCTTATCCGCAGAGAAGATGTAGGATATTGGAAACCATGGAAACCAGGAAGAACTTCTGCAATAAAAGTAGATGAATATGGAAAGAGGGAAAAATACATAGGTCCTCAAATGAGAAGTAAGAAAGGAAATAAATAGAAATGGTTGCTAAGATTGAAGAAGAGAAAGAAGATAGTCCCAAAGACAGGAACCCCCCCCCCCCCCCCTTCCGCAGGATCCCTACCTCACAGGTACTTGAGTGAGACGCCAGAGGAAGTTTGATGTTAAATCGTCTCCTACAGAATGGACATTCCCACCTTCACCTTTGAGGTCCCCAAAGGAAATCTTAGCAACCCTATGGAAACAGCTAATGGTGAAGAATCAGTCACACTTGTTTGCAAGGGTGGTTTGAAAGGTGTGGTGTGTGTTTTGTGCTAGTCATGATTTATGTGTTCTCTTAAACCATGCTTTTATCAACAATACCCACCTGTTTTAAACCTGATGCAAACTCTCCCATCTACATCACATCTAATAAAAGCTATAAAATATTCTATACAAAATAGAAAATTATACACAATGGTCTAACAGTTGTTCAGTTCGTCACATTATATTATATTTTCCACAGACATAATATTCTTATTCCAGTTATTTCATGTCTAGAGATCACTTTCTTTCTTATTCTGTGATTCTCCTAAGTTGTAATCATATCCAGTTTTCTATGTAATAAGATTATAGGATAGTTTGAGATTTTAGGAATAGATGACAGAATAGTTTAAGATTTTAAAGGAATTTGGTGCAGGAAAACTATTTTGGTAGAAATACCGAAAACAACTGGGGATCTGATGATCGTCACTTGGCCCATTAACTCAGAATGTTAACATCCCTGTGGGATAGATGACTCCGCCCGGGTCCCATGGATCTGATATTAACTTTTCTTGTGCACTGGCAGACCAGTGAGCGGATGTGTAATCAGCACCAGTGAACAGCAACAGGTGCCGGTGGCATCGGTTGTTGGTTTTCGCGTAGGCGTTGGTGGACAGATGTGGAGGTAGGTTAGCACTGGTGAGCAGCAACTGATACCAGAGGTGTCGGATGTTGGTTTCCCCTTGATGTGTGTGAGAGCTATCCACTCCCCACACCAGATCTTCTTAGTCAAAGTGATCTCAGCATATTTCTTCTTAGAGAAACACACTGGAATCTTCTTCACTATTTCTCAATTCAAATTTTTTCTCTTTTGAATACTTGAGCATGTCCCAGAGTCTCGGAGCAAATCCTTTATTGGGTTTGGTTTAGTTGATATGGCAACATACAACATCCACTTTTCTTGTTTTTTGGTCTTAAAATTCCTGTTTTTTGAGTCCTTTTTCACTGGTCACCACGTCCTAACATTTTTGTGACAACTTTTTTAATAGGCCTTCTCTTCTGAAACTGTGCTCTTTCAGCAACACTGTCAGTATATTTGGACACCATGTGCAATAACAAATTTGCACTTTCAGTATAAATATTAGGCTTCTTGTAAGTAGCCCATGTTGTCTCACATTAGATACAATAAAAATACATTTACTACAGAGTTGGTTTAACAAGCACAGAAATCACAAACATGTCTTGCCTCTAGCAAGTCTGTGTTAAGAGTTACTAAAAATCTTTTTTTACTCAACTGTTCTTTCGTCACTAACAATAGTCACAGTTACAAAACAGCACAGAATAACACAGAAGTCCCTTGGTTCTGCCGTGCGCTTTCATTACAACTTCCACGGGCTGACCAGCAAGTACTTGTCGGTGCCATTCGACTGCCAAGTCTACAGATTTCTCACGATAAACTTCAGGACAGCACACACAGACAGGTGACATGCAGTAGATAGGGTTCCTTTCTCCCCACTCACATCTAAAACATCATGTGTTTGAGATGGTGGAAGGCCATGTGTTTCTAGAATTTACGCCAAAATTCTCGAAGCAGTACAAGCTCTGCCCCAGTCTTTTGCCCCTGGCCCACCCCCTACCATCCCTGGGATCACATTCATCTTGACTTTTCTGGCCCCTTTCTGGGATCTATGAGGCTCATTGTCATGGATGCTTAGTCTAACAACCTACATGTGGTCAGTATGACGTCCACCACTGGTGGTACTCTCACTGCTCTCGTCCCAATTCTCTCCATTGAAGGGCTTCCCTACACTGTCATGTCAGATAATGGGCCCCAGTTATTGCAGTGACTTTCAAACAGTCCTGTACCTCTAATGGCATCAAGCACCAATGTAGTCTGCCATCTCACCTGTCCTCCAATGCCAAAGTGGAGCATACGGTGCATACGTTTAAGCAATAAATGTTGAAAGTGGTGGGTACTTCCAATAAAACGGATGCACTCACACTGTTTCTCAGCACCTACCATTCCACCCCTGTCCATGACCATGGCGCAGTAGTGCTCTTCTGTGGGCCGCAGCCACGTACTCTCATCCACTTCCTGGCCCCCCAAATGAGGGAAACCCAGACCCACCCTGCCAGGCACTTTCTGCTAGGTGCAGCCATGTGGGCCTACTCCACTTTTCTGCCTTCCCCAGAATCATCCAGGGTGCCTCCGACCCTATGTGCCCTTTTCAGGGGGAAGGATCTAGTACTCCAGCCCAGCGCATTTGTAGACCTGCTGGATGGTATGGGCATCAGTGATTGCCAATAGGTGGCACTGCTGTAATTGCAGGTACTGCAGTTGCTGATGTAGGCACTACTTCAAGTCATGCCTTTCCAGCCAGCCTATCAAGGTCTGCAATCACCCTTTAAACCTAGCACTGTGGCCTCTCCATCTGTTACTTGTGATTTCTATGCATTACCATATATATCTCACGACACATTGTTGTCTCTGTTCTGAATTCTCTGCTTCTTAGAATTTTGATCTTGGTTTGCCCTTTAGACTTGTTATTCTGCCATACCATTTCCATTATCAGTCATTCTCTCATGTCACCCACCTGTTGTTCTCTGGTGAAGCGCTGTCGATGCTCTTGGCCAGTTGGCCAGCACTGCTGGTTCTGAAGTCATTTACAGACGTGTTTGATTCCAGTCACTGTAGATATGAACATATCTAGTAGCACACCACTAATACTGTGTCATATTATTACAGCATTATGTTTCCTTTAACTTGCATTATTCCACATTTAGGGCAAGCTGCCATTAATCTTACCAAACAGAAAGTCTATGCAAGTCACCTTTATCCTCCTATGGTCACTCAAAGAAAAACACACTACTGCACAATACAAACAACACCCTAATCAAACAGACACAGATTGCTGCCCATTCTGCCCATCAGATCATTTACACATACAGGAACAAGAGTGGTCCCATCACACTTTCCTGGGGTTCTTCTGATGATACCTGTGTGTCTGATGAACACTCACCATCCAGTGCAATGTAATGTATTCAGCTACTCAAAAATTCTTTGAGCCACTCACATATCTGATAACCTATTCCGTATGCTTGGATGTATGTTAGCAGTCTGCAGTGTGGCAGTGTTTGAAATGTCTTCCAGTAATCTAGGACTATGGAATTTGCTTGTTGACCTTTTATCACACCTACAAAAAGTTACCTTAAAGAACTAATGACACAACTACCGATTAATACGCAGATCTTTTCAGTAAAAGTGGCCTAAAGCCAAGGATCAATCACGACATAGTTCTCAGTTTCCAGATCCTGTCTAGAGCAGAAAAATTTGTAAGAGGTGTGGTCAAGCCTTTTTTTCTTTTCAGTGAAAGTCTGGTGAAAAGCAAGACATGAATAGTGAGCACTGTAAGTGAAGATATAGGTTATGGTATAGACTATTGAAGAGTTTTGGCATGAATCTTCTGACAGGCACTTAATTGTGCATAGCAGAGTAATCAAACATCTTAGTAAATTAGCTTACTACGCCTATTTTCACTCATTGCTTTCATATGGCATCATATTTTGGGGTAATTCATCACTGAGGAATAAAGTATTTATTGCACAAAAGCGTGTAATCAGAATAATAGCTGGAGTCCACCCAAGATCATCCTGCAGACATTTATTTAAGGATCTAGGGATATTCACAGTAGCTTCTCAGTATATATACTCTCTTATGAAATTTGTTATTAACAACCAAACCCAATTCAAAAGTAATAGCAGTGTGCATAACTACAATACTAGGAGAAAGGACGATCTTCACTATTCAAGATTAAATCTAACTTTGGCACAGAAAGGGGTGAATTATACTGGCACTAAAGTCTTTGGTCACTTACCAAATAGTATCAAAAGTCTGACAGATAACCAACAAGTATTTAAGAAGAAATTAAAAGAATTTCTGAATGACAACTCCTTCTACTCCATAGAGGAATTTTTAGATATAAATTAAGAAAAAAAAGAAGAAAACAAAAATATTAAATAAAATTAAAAAAAATAAAAAAAATAAAAATAAAAAATAAAGAAAAACAAAAAACAAAAAAAAATTGTTTTATTAACTTAAGTATGTTGTTAAATTACCCTAATTATGTCATGTATTGGAAAATTCGACTCGTTCCACATCATTACGAAATATCGTATTCATGATCCATGGAACTAGTATTAATCTAATCTAATCTAATCTAATCTAATCTAATCAAGTAGATGTAGGTGTAGATGTAGATGTAGGTGTAGATGTAGAGTTCAAATTTGCCATGAATTTTGTATTGGATGAGTATTTGCAGTCACCTTCAATAAACACTCTTGAATTGAATTCATACTGGACTAATGAAAGGCCATTTATTAGTCCCTTTGATCAGTTAGATAAATAAAATTACAGATTGAAAACATTTTATTGTACTGTGACTAAATGGCTGTCTTATGCATAAATGGGCTGCATATTTCAGAAGCCTGGCAAGGCATCTGAGAACATAGGCACCACCTAGAATGATAATAATATTGTATAATCAGTTAAAGTACAGAGTATAGAAAACAGTCTTAAAATAATAAACACATGGAGCAACACAAAGAATCAACACTAAAGCTTTAGACTTACTTATCTATCCCAAGTCAAGAACAGATACCATCGGTGACCATGCAGCTCTCTTGGAATGAAATGATAATTAAATCAAGACCCTAAGCTGTTGACAGGCATTGATATACATTAACAGGGATGTTGAAAATGTGTGCCCCGAAAGGGACTCGAACCTGGTCGGGCCACACATTTTCAGCTGTCCCCATCGATGTATATCAACACCTGTCAACAGCTTACGGTCTTGATTTAATTACCATTTCTCAAGGTTTGGCTCACATTACTACATGACAGGAGAGGTCGATAAAATTGTCAGGACATTTGACATATGATATAAGTGTTTCATACATTGTGTTTCTGTTGCAGGTAAGCTTGCTGGCAACCTCAATAGGGAACCAAGGACTGGCATCAGCAGCATCATCAAGGCATACTAGCTTAGTGCATTGTCATGCCTTGCATCATGCTGCTTCTCATTGGTTACAGCGCTGGATACAACAACGACAGCATAATGCTGTTTGAAGAATATGACATACACCTTGCTATACAAATCTTAAATGATTTACAGTATAAAAGGAGCTGAGTGCTTCATGTCTTTAACTGTATTTTTTTCATTGTTATCCATTCTCAAGATCCTTTTACCATTTCCCAAAGTAGCCTGCTGGCACATAAATCATTGTTCATTGCACAGGAAGGACTTCATGTTTCACTAGGAATGCACAATTCCAACAAAAACAGACTGTATGTTTATACTGTATCTTTATACTGTCCCTAATCTTAATGCAAAAATTTGAACAATTATTTTAAGGCATAGCTGCAGATTCTTGTCTATTCCTTTAAACAGAGTTCATTCAACTTCACACAGACATGTGCCTGCCCCATGAGAATTTTCAATTTAAATTTTGCACAATCTTTTAGATACATTTTTAGGTTAAGACACAGCTGTAGATTCTTGTTTATTCCTATAACCAGAGATTATCAACTTTGCTGCCTAAAACCCAGTCCCACACACTGTTCCTGAAATGCTGTCTAAACTAACCATAAAAATACCCTTCGATGTGCATTCCACCCCTCCTTTCACAATGACCTTCATATTTTAAAATTCCACCAGTCCCTATCCCTCACAAACCTGATACTGCAAAAACACATCTCCATGGCACAGGCTTCCCAGAACCACCTCTACTCCCTCCACAAGATACTGGTACAGTGCAATACTTACCACATACATACCATCTCTGAAATTGATATCCTTGCACTCCAACACTGGAGGAGCTTTCCAGACACCACTTCCATAAACTATCCAACATGTTGACATCTTACTCCCTTCTTGGGGTGCCACTATGCATCAACATTCATTCTATTCACAACGAACCCCTTTCTAATCCTTCATAGCACCCAGACCCTGCCTAGCTGACCTCTTAAATTTACCACATCATCCAAAACTCCCTCCCAATGCTCCACAAAACCCAGGACCCAAGCAAACCCAAAAACTCTTATTATCCTATCCACCAAAAACTCCAGTCCCACAGAAGTTTTAGTTCTATCCAAAGTCCTCACCCCCACCATCTGCCCCACACCAAAGTTTAACCACATTAGACCCGACAAAGGCCTACTTTCATTCTCCTGATTACTCCAGGGGATGCACTTCTTGCCAATAATCCCTCCAACCAAAGCCAACCTAATCCCAACATTGAACTGTGCCTCTTCCAGTTCATACCACCATCCAACTATGACCCTCTCCTCATGCCGCTCTCCCAAATAACCATCCCCTAGTCAGCTCCCAAGAATTCCTTACCTCCAACTTGGCCTCACCATCCTTCCCCACAGCCCTTCCTAAGAACATTAATCTTTCAGCAGAAGAAAGGACAGCCATACAAAACCTGGAACACATCCTGACCCAATCATCCCACCTGCAGACAGAAGTTCCATCACTGATGTAATGAGTTGCAGGTACTACCTGACAGAAGACCTCTGCCAACTGTCTGACCACTCCATCTACAAGCTCTACCAGAGTGATCCCGTCCCAGAGGTCCACCATAACCTCTAGCCCCTACTGAAATACATAAGCCCTTCCCAGAACCTCTCCCCCAAGTTCATTGCCCTCAAAACTCCATCAAGACCCCACACGAACTCCGCAGAATCAACAAACCCAAAAATTCTGTACCTCCC
Source organism: Schistocerca piceifrons (assembly GCF_021461385.2). Classification (NCBI taxonomy): domain Eukaryota; kingdom Metazoa; phylum Arthropoda; class Insecta; order Orthoptera; family Acrididae; genus Schistocerca; species Schistocerca piceifrons. The sequence goes on along the minus strand of NC_060140.1, from coordinate 422,201,610 downwards.
AATGTAGCTGGCTATTCTGCTTCCACTAAAAGAATTTCCACTCTTGTTGACCAACATCTCCAACCGACTGCACAAAACTAGCCTCTCACATCAAACATACTAACCACTTCCTTCACTGACTCTCCACCGTACTCACCCCTTTACCTTCTGGATCCCTCTTTATCACTGTTGATGCCACCTCCCTATACACCAACATCCTTCTTGCCCACGGCCCTACCGCTATTAAACACTATCTCTACCAATGTCCTTCACATACCTAACGCACCACCTCACTCATTTTACACCTTAACAACTATACCCTGACTCACAATCATTTTTCCTTTGAAGGGAAGGTATGCAAACAAATCTGCAGCACAGCCATGGGCCTATCTATGCCAACCTGTGTGTTAGTCTGTTGGTTGGTTTTGGAATAGCCATGCTGGGAGGCAGCCCAACAGCTAACACAAAGAGCATGAATCAGTCTGAAATTTGGGTAATGAGAGATAATTACTACTTGCAGTACTGTAAATAAAGCATGGATTCTCGCGGAAACTAAATTGGTGCCATGATCCATCTTCCTCATAGCATAATAAAAATGCAATGCAACATACAAATACTGATGTCACAAAAGTGAATAATGTATATAGGATAATTTTTCTTACTCTATCCATGGAGAGTTTTTAGAAAGTCTGATTTTGCAGCAGACTTGGTGCATAACAAAAAGTCAGTTGTTCAATTATTATACATATATATTTAATAGAAGTCGCTTTTAGGTTTTACTGATATCATTAAAAAACAAAAATATTCTTGCAGCTATGATGATTTTTGATATACATATTTTCTTGCATTTTTATGCACACATAGCATTTACTACACACATTGTTGATGCACGAGTAAAATTTACACATCCATTTTATGTGAGATCTTAAACATAAGTCCTCTGAAGCAAGACTGAAACAAAAGTTGTTAAAAAAAATTGAATATTCTCTGGATATTCCTCTCCTGTTACAGTGATAACTTTAAAAGCCTATCTTTGTCGTCTTTTGTGGCAATGTAGAAATTTATTGCTACTAATGAGGAAAAGAAAACATTCAAATAAATTAATAATGAGAAAAAAATAAAAATGTAAGATATTGGCAGCTAGTTGTTTAGGTATTACGCAGTTGCCCCTACTCCACATTGACATTGTATTGAGGTGTAGAGTGTTAGGCAGGATCATATGTTTAATCGGCTGTTATCTATTGCCAATTTTTTTTATTTTTTTTGGGGGGGGGGGGGGGGGGGGGGGAGGGGGGCGGAGAGCCCTTCATACTTCCACCATGTTAAGTGGAGATGTCAGCTTTACCTTATTAAATGTACATATACTAATCCAAATAATTAAAAGGAAGCCAAGTTAAAAAAGGGGTACAAATATCAAATACTGTGCATATTCAACAATGCTTAGTTTAGTCAAGTCCCTTTCATTATTGCGCCCACATGAATGGCAAGTAGTTGTCAGCCTGGAACTGAGACTTAAACAGTTGCATCCTCGCTGAATACTCTTAATTTATGCATGTCCATTTCATGCAGAGTGAAACAGCAAAGTCATCGTGTGTTGCAACATGGATTCCTCCACAAATATTTGTTCATTTCTTGGAAACAGTGTACATGCTTGTGGTAATTTTGATGCTGTTTACAGCTTATTCAGCAGAGAGAAAATCCATTGATCAGCACCCGCCAATTAATTCCTTGTGAAACACTTCTCCATTTATTACGGTATATTGATAATTTTTACTTATTGACCATCTGACAGCAACTGATGAAACACAATTTTAGTACCAGTTGCTGTCAGAGGTCCACAAGTAAAAATTATCAATATACCGTAATATTACACGCAACTGAGGAAGACAGGAGTACGAAAGTTGAAGACTTCTCCATTTATTCAGAGTTTAGTGTAGTTTAGTAAATAATTTTGTAGGTTTTCACAGATGTACTAGGCATCAACACACTTCACTTCTGAAAAAAAAAAAAAAAAAAAAAAAAAAAAAAAAAAAAAAAAAAAAAAAAAAAAAAAAAAAAAAAAAAAAAAAAAAAATAAAATAAAATAAAATATTCCCTTTTACACAGGTTCCTTGCCTAGTTGCCATCCAACTCTATTAATCACTTATTTTGTATAAAGTGTCTGCTTTTGTATGCTGTTGCTCTTTAAACAAGTTGTTATTTACATAGTTACAATTTTAATACATCCATATGTTACATATTGTTGCTGACACTTCACTCAAACTTATTTCACATTGAGTTTCAGTTTTGGGAACAGTTAAAATGCTACATTAGCTTTAATTATTTTCACAAACAGTCGTATCAGTTTAGTTTGTAAATAACAGATTAATTTACATTCATATTACAGAACAAGTATGTGTAACCTCAGTTACATTGATTATCCTTGTATATGCATATATATCCACATGTTTGTGTATCATAAATCTTTACATAAGAAACATTATACAGAATTCCTTTCACTTTATTTATAGGAGCTTGTTGTTTATTTATGGCACAGGTGAGAAAGTATCAGCTTTACTTCAAATACACTATTCACTGCTTGCCTAACTATGCTTAGCATCACCTCTAGGAATGAAGGGAAGAATCTGTTTGACTACAACCCATTGGGTTAGTAAGGAAAGGACATATAACTCCTCATATAACTCCTATATCATGTTACAAGAAGACTCTCAATCAGCATTGTTCATGGTAGATTCTCATTACCTTCCTACTACATGAAATAGACATTGTTCACTCCAGACAATGTGACACTTAAGTATTCATGGCATGTGTTTAATTGCTATAAATGTTGTTGTCATTCGACATGTAGAAGTTGCATGAGTTATTTCTTCATTTTGACGTGACGACAGGGGGAGCCATGTGAACTGTGGCAAGGTGCTTCAGACTGCTAAAGAGAAAAATGGGTGTTGGGACTTTCTGAAGCAGTGACTGTACCCTGTACGTAGGTCGGCCCCTTACTTGTTTGGTAGCATCCAACCTATATTATTATGATGTCACTTACCGGACTGCTACTGCATATACTTTGAATCATTCATTCATATCACTTTTTCTTACAAGTAAATTTTATTCACTTGAGGTGAGGCTCATTAAACTTGTATGGTACCATGCCAATCTCTAAGCTTTTCATTTCTTCCTTCATGCTGTGTTGATGCACTGGTCGGTGAAAAGGAAAAACGTAAAACTAACTTAAAACTAAATGTGTAGTACCTCAGCGGCCACTGATTCATTCATTCTTTTATGCCAGTATGCAGCCATTTTATTCGCCTGTTCTGCCCAGTACATCACCAGCTTCAGTTACCTTTACCCTGTAAAGAGAAGCATCTACAAAATTCTATAAAGCATGAGATATTTATGCTCCTCATCTCTGTATCCTGCTTTCATCTTAGCTGTCATTGTTCATATCCTTAAACATATCTTACATGTCCTGTAGTTCACTTTCTGTAAATACCTGTACATATATGTATATAGTAGGTTAACATCATTACTTTATGTAGATATTACTCTTAGACCCGTGTACATTTCCTTAGCTCAACATTGCATATATATATTAGATGTAATCCACCTTAAGTTTATAGTTATAATATAGTTATTCCTTCTTTCTTCCTGTATGTATATAATCCTTACAAATATGTTTGTGGATGAGTTGCATTTAATTGCGTTAACATGTTGCCATTTATGATATCAGCTGTCTAATAATTAAAACTCCTGCAGCCATATTTACATGCGCATGTGCACAAGTCATTGCTTTCACCTCATCTGCTGATATTGCTCACTGTTGCGATTACACCACAGTGTGTGTTGCAACTTCTGCTCTGCTTCGCCACTCCTCACATCAAGCGAAGCGCTGTATTATTAATATCTCTCTCATTTTCACTTTATACATCAAAATACAAGTAAAATCTCTTATATCTAAACATGTTTCCTTAACACTACTGTTCAAAAGAAACCAGAAATTAGATTACTATTATGTACACTATGTACAGTACAGTCATTTTCAGTAAAAATACTTGTGTCAAAAATGTTTATTCCACAAATGCCTTTAAGTCCTCGGGGGGAGGGGGGTAGAGACCTTTGTCTCAATCAGTCAACCAGTCCTCTTGTAAATCAATCTGTAAGTTCCAGGATATGGGATTTTGGAAATTATATACGGTCCTGTATAAAGTAATTGCAACTTCTTGTTTAACTTTCCTAGTTTTTCTTACTTAGTATGGATTTGTAACAGAACTCACTGGCCTTCACTAGACTGTGTAAAATGCTTGTTTCTGATCATAGATTTTCTTCCTATATTCAACCCTGTTTTCTACTGTGTTTACTCTTTGTTTAATTTTCTCCTGTAATGTCAATTTGATTGCTGATATTTTTGGTAGGGGTGACTCCCATTCATTCTCCATTTGTCTGGTGTAAATAATTAATTCATTTGGTGTGAAACCATTGGAAGAATTTGTAAGATTGTTAATGATCTGCATGAAAGGTGTGGCATATTCTACCCATTTTGTGTGTGTGTGCAGTGTGTATGTTTTTAAGAACTGATTAAATTCCTTGGATACTCTTTCTATGGGCAATGCCTTGGTGTGGTATCTTGATACTAAGATGTGTTTTATACCCTGTGATATCATATCTGTCCTATAAAATATGTGGCATTATCAGTAAGTATCACTCATGCCTTTCCTATCGTCCTCAAATAATCTTCGATCCTTTTCGTGATGGAGGTCACTGTTGCACTACATACAGCGTACATCTTCATATTCTTTGTAAAAACATCATATAGTGCTACTACATATCTTACTCCACACTTGCCTCTAGGATAGGGGCCAGGCACATCCAGAGACTCTAAATCTAGAGGTTTCCTAGTTAAAATCAGGTGAAGCTCAATATGTTTAGAAAAGTTAAAATATTTTGCCTTGTGACACATTATACATTTTCGTAGTACCTGAAGTACCCTGTCAAATTTGGAAAGTAGCAATGTTTACCTATCTTCTCGGTACATTTACTTACCCTATAGTATCCCCATGCTTCATGGGTGCACACTATGAATTCTTCAATGTACTTCCCATTGTTCTGAGTCAGGATGTTTGTGATGGAATAAAACACCTTTATATTCCCTGTACCAAATTTTTACCTGTTCATTGCCTTCCTGTGATAGTTTTTGTTTGACCTTGCTCCATCTTAGGTCCTGTTGTTGCATTGTTTTCATTTGTTTACAAAACTTACTGTAGTCAGATTGCAGTATTTAACTTTGCATAAGAAAAGTTCTTATCTCAGAGACCTGTTGCAAAAATTCAGTAAATTCATCTAGACTTTGAGGTAATCTTGATAGAGCATTGGCAATGACGTTCTGACTGCCTTTGATATAAATAATTTCAAAGATAAACTCTTGCAGGTATAGACACCACCTTGCCAATCTCCTGTTCAGTAATTTGCATGTCAACAAAAATGAAGGGATTGGTGATTACAAAATACTTTTGTACTCTTACCCCATAAAAAGTATTCAAATTTTTTGAATGCCCTGACTACTGCCACACTTTCTAATTCTGGTATAGAATATGATCTTTCTGCCTCAGTTAATGTGCAGCTAGCAAAATTAATTACCTTTGGCAATATCTTATCATCTTCCTCTCTCATCTGGAACAGACATGCACCCAGACCCTTTGAGGAGGCATCTGTGCACAGACAGAAGTTCTTATCCATATCGGGGTGACTAAGTATATTTGCATTCACTAATGCCACTTTAATATTATTGAAATCCTCTTGGCACTTGTCATCCCACAATCATGATTAGATTTTGCCTAATAAATTAAGCAGGACGTCATTGTTCATCAGTTGTTTGGATATTAACTTAAGGAAGAATAACGTTATCCTAAATAAGCTTTAAGTTGTTTCTTGTTCCTAAGTGAAGGACAATTGCATATGGCATTGTGTTTCTTAGGATCAGGGAGGATACGTTGTTTAGAGATAATGTGATCAAGAAATTTTACTTTCTCCTTGCCAAAATCAGACTTTTTTAAATTGGCTGTCACCTTGTATTCTGAAAAACATTGTAAAACTTTCTCAATCAGCTGAATGTTTTCTGACAAAATGGGAGTGGTGATTAACAAGTCATCAACATAGACTGTAACCTTGCTAAGTAGCTCTGGTCCTAATACTTTATCTAGCACTGCGATGAATACACCTACACTTATATTCAGGATGCAGAATTCAAAGCTTCTACCACCACATACAAAAGTTGTGTACTTTCTACTTTCTGGATGGAGTTTGATTTGCCAGTAGTCACGTCCTCAGGTCCAATATGGTAAAATACTGGGTATTATGGAACTTCAACAGTTGTTCATCCAGGTTGTCAGACATGATTTGAACTGGTACTAGCTTCTTATTAATAGCTGAAGCACCTAGAAACAATCTTAGTGATCTGTCTGGCTTACTTAAAGGCAATATGGTACTATAGTAAGGTCAAAAGGAAGGCTGAATGATCCCCCATTTAATCATTCAATTGATTTCTTCTTGTACTGCCTCTCTTTTCATCCAAGGAATGGGATATGAAGATACACGAAAAGCTTCATGTGGGAAACATGCATTTTGTACATATAATCTTTGATAACTCTGGGTTGTTTTCCAAATACATGTGTATACTTAAATAGCAGATCTGTAAGTTCCTGTTGCTCCTGTTCATTTAAGGTGCTGGACTCACCTTTTGCTCTACCATTTCATAGTATACATCTGATTCTGACATTTTTTCATTATAGTGAATGTTTACAAATAATACAGTAGGAAATACAAATTGAACATCAGACTCCTCCTTCTGCTTAATCTTCTTGTCTGACATTTTTATTAAATCAACAAAAAATACCTATTCATTTACAATGAAGTAGCATTTACTACTTCCTATGTCAGTTTGCATCTTTTAAGTTCTAAACGTCTCCATCCCAATCAAACAATTTACTATTTGTTTGTCAATGATAAGGATATTACATCTGACAGTAAAGTGTCCTATTTTCAGTGATCTAAGTGCTTGTAACTTCACTACTTTTGATTTGTTTCTAGTGGTTGTCTGTACTCTACAATTCTGCGTTGGGAATGTGGGAATTTTACCTCTTATCTTTAACTCTTGGAGAAATTCAGTTGACATTAAGTTAGTCATTGCACCTGTGTCTAGAACTAAGTGTACTTCCATGTCAAATATTGTTGTCTTTATAACTGTTTGTACTTGCTCTTCGTACAAGTTTTCCTGAAATTCCTCCTCATGTCAGTATAAATCATCTTTCATGTCACCTTGTTCATTGTATCTCAAAAAACATATGTTTATAAGTGCATCACCCCCACTCCCTACCTGGTCAGCAGTATGGGGCCTCACTGTGACCAGTTGGAGTTTTCTGCTGGTGCAGGAGCATTGACCTTGGCAACCGGAGTAGTTTCGGTGAGCTGTACAGTGTGTGTTGCATTACACCAATTCATGTCGTTGGCTGCACATGACCCATCTTCATGTGAATTCGTGTTGGTAGTTGTGAAACTATAGTTCTTGCTAATATGTTGTCCAAAGGCTGGCTGCAGCACAGCATGGGGCATTTGATTGTTGCTGACCGCTTGCACTACATCATCTGGCTGTTATCACTTACAGGTAGCAGATAGCCTTGTACTAGCAGACCATAGTTCACTTATCCATTGTAATTGTTCCCATTGTTCTGGTAACCTCACTTAAATCTTTTGTTTTTCCCGTTTCCATTTCCATATCCATTTCCATTTTGTATGTACAGTGTCAGATATGGTTGCCATGCTTGTTGTGTAGTGACATTATTATTTACAGGCTGATTTCCAAAAAGTAGTTGAGATGTTTGTTTATCTGCTGCTTTATGTTGCCATGGTGCCTCTTCATAAATCAGGTCAATGGAATCCAAAACCAACAAAAAGTATTCAGTGTCATGTTCTGGTGTGGTTACTAATTTTTCCCTTATGTTTGGTGGAAGTTGGCTCTTTAATATGTTCAGTACATCCACCTGTGATATGGGATTGGTCCAATATCTGGTCTTACTTAATTACTTTTTGAAATAACCCCACATGCTTCCATGCTTTTCAATAAATGGAGCCAGGTTAAAGACTTCATGTCTTAGTCTCTCTTGAACATCTTCCGACCATACTTGTCTCAGAAAGCACATTCAGATTGCTCATAACTGTAACAACGTTGTGCCATTTTAATGGCCCACAAAAGCACGTCACCTTGGGTGTAACCAACAACAAATCTTTTGAGCCTCTGTCCAGTTATGTGGAAGTACGTTGCACAACACACTGATAAAAACTACCGGGTTCATCCACTTTCCATCCGTCAAATACATGGGAAACTGCCTATGTCCAAGCACCCATCATCAGCAAAGATGGATGTTAAACATGTGGCATTATCTGACATTGGTGTGTTGTTACAAGTGTGTAGAGCACTGTGTTGCAATTATGTATGTGTTTTAGTTACTGCTGTAGGTAAATTATAACTTACAAATTTTGCAGTCTTCACTTGCACTCACTATTGGTCTTGTGGATAACTATTACATGCATCTGTCTTGGACACCGGTAGTTGAATATTAGCCACCTGACCTACTTCATTCGATGATTCAGTTTTCCTTTCCTTCATGGTCTCTTCTACCTTGTCTTCATATACCAGTACTTCTGCACTAATGTGATCTAAGGTACCTGCATCTGTTCTTTTCATTGTATCATCTAAATTTTTCCCTATCTGAGTTCTTTCTCTTTTGACACATTCACACCCTAATTCCCAGCTTTCTACTCTTAATGTTAGCTCCTCTACTGCCAATGGTAAACCTTCATAGTCCTTCTGTAGCTTGTTGGCAGCAATGGTCACTTTCTTTATAGTATTACACATTTGGTTTTGATTTGCTCTTATACTATTATTTGTGTCCATGATTCTCTTTAATTCACTTTCTACATGTTCTTGATTGTCACTAATTGAACCTACCTTTTTGTTCAAAACACAAATACTTTCTTTAATGTCAGAAATAAACTCCCATTTCAATTGTTTTTTCATTTCTTTAAAATTTTCAGATATGGTACCTCTGTGTGTAGATTGTCTGTCAGATCATTGAATTTTTGTGTGACACTGTTTTGGAAATCTTCCAACACCTGATTTTGTTCTGTTTTGAAATCTGAGAAACCTTGGAACAAATTGTTACATTATGTGTTCAAGTTACTAAGCTGTTGTTAACTGCATTGAATTTTGTGTTCATATAATGTAATTTAGAATCCACAGTTGTCAGTAATTGCTGTAACAGCACACTGATGGTACTATTAGCATTGCTATCAGCTGTACTTTCCATGTTAATATTCGGATTACCAATAATCAGTGTCCGCCATATGTTGTCAAAATACATTGCTATTTCATGTTCCTCTGTTTCATTCAGCAGTAATATATTGCTTTGGAAGCTGCAAGAATTAGTCTCCTTTATAGTCAGTAGAAGAAGCTCTAAAAGATAAAGCAAGTCATCTTGTAGCTAAAATAGATTCAGGTTTAAAGGAAGCAGAGGAGAGGTTACGAGGCAGTATTGTTAAAACTACTGACATGCCAAAACAACATTTGACAGAATACAAACCCATCCTTTTAGAGAAATTAGATACTTTCATTGGTAACCCACAATACGTGGCTAGCCCATCAAAGGAAAATAGCGAAAGTTGCAGAATGCAACAACACTTGCCAGCAGCTGTACATGTCAAGCAAGCACAATTGCCATGCACTACAGCACAATCAAATACAAACACACTTGTCACTGACAGCACGGTGTGTTTGTCAACATTACTCGCAGATGAGGGATTACTTAGGCACTGACAATTTCCAGTATTTACCTCTGAATGGAAAGAACAAACCACATAGTCTTTATCAGAGCATTTTTAAATGTCTTCCTCGTACCTGTACCAAAGCCCAGAAAATTAGATTTGTTGTTGGATACCCACAGGATGACATTTTGCTGTGGCTATGGACATGGCGGAATATTGCGACTACTATGAACAGTTTGAGAGAGCCTTTATGGATAAATATTGGTCTGAGACCATACAAGAGAGGCTCAGACATGAAGTATTCAATCTAGCTCCATTCAATAGCAAAAAACATGGAAGCTTAAGGGGCTATTTTGAAAAAAAAAATTGTATAAAGCCCTGTATCTCAAGTAGACATGCTGAAAGTTTTAAAGAGCTGTCTTCCAGCTCACATTAGGGAAAAACTCATTACCATTCTAGAACACGGAACTGAATACTTTGTATCTGTACTGGACTCAATAGATTTGATATACGAAGACAGACCAGTACAACCCAACCCTGTTAATAGGCAGGTAGTGCTACAGAGATTTATGGACCAACAAGTGAACAATGGATTTGTAGTACAAAATGGTGGATTTGTAGTACAAAACGGATGGCAACCTTACCCCACACACACCTATGGTAATGGTAATGGTAATCACAATGACAATGGAGAAAGCCATAAATTCAAATGTGGATATAAAATAAATGGGCAAAAATTTAACAAAAACAACTACAGTGGGCAAATAGTGTATGGCCAGCCAGTACAGTATGTGCAGACACAAGCTACCGGCAGAAATCAGCTGATCACTTGGCAAACACAAAAGTACCAGATAGCTGAATAAGCCACAGTATAGTAATGCACATGTATCAAATAATGCGCAAATGCAAAGAGAATTTCAGTTGAGAGCCTCACAGGATACTAATTAGTGTAATCAAACACCAACAGTCCATATTGTGGAAGTTACGCGTAACCCAGACACTGATGCCACTGTGATGTCGGAAACTTGAACCAGTCATGGCAAGCCCCTGTTCTGTGACCTTGGAGCGCAGTGGGGGCATGAGCTTGATCGACACTTGCTTTATTAGATACGATCAAGGTAATGGTGTGAAAGATGATCTGTATCAAAGTAATGAGGGTACACAGAAAAACTTGACAGAGAGCAAGGTGCAAGTTACTATTAAAGCCAAAATATTTGACCTTGATGTACCCATTGTGCATGACACAGGTGCTACAACTAATTTGATGTCACAGTGATTCTTTCAAGAACTGAAGAAACATGGACATATGCCCATACTGCCAGGGAAAAATTGCAAGGTACAAACTGCCACTGGTCAGAAATTGAAAGGAGTCTAAATACAAGCCTTAATTCCCATAGAATTAGGCCAGTTTTCTGTATGATGCAATTTTTTGATAGTAGAGAACTTAATAACTGATTGTTTAATAAATATGGATACATTTAGGGCATACCAAGTACAAATTGATATAGGAAAGGGCCAATGTAATCTCACTGTACATAACCAATTATTTGCAACAGACCTAATCAGGGAAAGTACTAATAGACATAAAACTGAAGTTACTCTTGATTTTGAGGTTCAATTGGTAAATCCCATAGTTATGTTTGTCAACACATACAATAATGAACAGTCAGCAGCAGAAGAAGTAAATGTCGACACAATAAGCACAAAGGTAGTGAATTAAAGTGCTTGTCTCAAGAACAACAAGTGGAACTTAGGGAACTGATACTTCTTGTACACATGTATTTGAAAAAAGACAAGGTATCATTAAGGATTTTGTGTATAAAATGGAAGTATATCCTCATGAATTTTTTGTTCTACTTCATATCCTATACCATGGATAAAGAGGGAAGCAGTAAGAAAAGAGATTAACAGGATGCTTGAATGGGGCATAACACAACCATCATTTTCCCCTTATTGTAGTCCTATTTTGGTTGTGAGTAAGCCAGATAGCAAAGGTGTGCTTGGTCCTCAACACATATAACGTTAATAAGATTAGTGTACCAGTCCGAACACATCCAGACAATTTAGAGGAACAGCTTATGAAATTCCATGATGCTAAATTTCTTACTATAATTGACTTCCTGTCTTCATGTTGGCAAATAAAACTATAAGAAGAAAGTCAGAAGTATACCGCCTTCATGTGTGGGGGAAAGAGCTTTGAATTTTAAGTATTACCTTTTAGATTGAATGCAAGTGAGGGACAAAGTGTTAGGGTCCAAACTTTTGAGTAAGGTAACAGTATATGTGGATGACCTTTTAGTCACTACACCCACTTGGGTAGAACACTTAAGATTAATTGAACAAGTATTGAGCCACTTTTCCGAATATGGAGTAACAGCTAATCTCAAGAAATCTAATTTCGGACAAGAAAAGGTAAAATTTTTAGAGCACATAATCTCTTCGAAAGGCACACTGCCAGATCCTAAAAAATGTAATGCCATTAGGAACCGCCCTGTTCCTCAAAACAAGAGGCAATTAAAGGCATACTTAGGCCTAACCTCATTTTCCAGGAAATTCATCCCTAACCAACTTATGAACAATGATGCTTTACTCAATCTTCTCCAGAAAAATAGACCTTGGTTATGAGATGAGCAGTGTGACACTGATTTCAACATCAAGCAACCCTTATTAAATGCTAACATTTTATCTCAACCAGACATGAAGAAGGATTTTTGTTTATGCACCAACGCATCTTCTCGAGGTCTGGGTGCATGCCTTTTTCAGATGGTAGAAGAAGAGGAAAATCTCATCTCTAAAGTAAATACACTCCTGGAAATTGAAATAAGAACACCGTGAATTCATTGTCCCAGGAAGGGGAAACTTTATTGACACATTCCTGGGGTCAGATACATCACATGATCACACTGACAGAACCACAGGCACATAGACACAGGCAACAGAGCATGCACAATGTCGGCACTAGTACAGTGTATACCCACCTTTCGCAGCAATGCAGGCTGCTATTCTCCCATGGAGACGATCGTAGAGATGCTGGATGTAGTCCTGTGGAACAGCTTGCCATGTCATTTCCACCTGGCGCCTCAGTTGGACCAGTGTTCGTGCTGGACGTGCAGACCGCGTGAGACGACGCTTCATCCAGTCCCAAACATGCTCAATGGGGGACAGATCCGGAGATCTTGCTGGCCAGGGTAGTTGACTTACACCTTCTAGAGCATGTTGGGTGGCATGGGATACATGCGGACGTGCATTGTCCTGTTGGAACAGCAAGTTCCCTTGCCGGTCTAGGAATGGTAGAACGATGGGTTCGATGACGGTTTGGATGTACCGTGCACTATTCAGTGTCCCCTCGACGATCACCAGTGGTGTACGGCCAGTGTAGGAGATCGCTCCCCACACCATGATGCCGGGTGTTGGCCCTGTGTGCCTCGGTCGTATGCAGTCCTGATTGTGGCGCTCACCTGCACGGCGCCAAACACGCATACGACCATCATTGGCACCAAGGCAGAAGCGACTCTCATTGCTGAAGACGACACGTCTCCATTCGTCCCTCCATTCACACCTGTCGCGACACCACTGGAGGCGGGCTGCATGATGTTGGGACGTGAGCGGAAGACGGCCTAACGGTGTGCGGGACCGTAGCCCAGCTTCATGGAGACGGTTGCGAATGGTCCTTGCCGATACCCCAGGAGCAACAGTGTCCCTAATTTGCTGGGAAGTGGCGGTGCGGTCCCCTACGGCACTGTGTAGGATCCTACGGTCTTGGCGTGCATCTGTGCGTCGCTGCGGTCCGGTCCCAGGTCGACGGGCACGTGCACCTTCCGCCGACCACTGGCGACAACATCGATGTACTGTGGAGACCTCACGCCCCACGTGTTGAGCAATTCGGCGGTACGTCCACCCGGCCTCCTGCATGCCCACTATACGCCCTCGCTCAAAGTCCGTCAACTGCACATACGGTTCACGTCCACGCTGTCGCGGCATGCTACCAGTGTTAAAGACTGCGATGGAGCTCCGTATGCCACGGCAAACTGGCTGACACTGACGGCGGCGGTGCACAAATGCTGCGCAGCTAGCGCCATTCGACGGCCAACACCACGGTTCCTGGTGTGTCCGCTGTGCCGTGCGTGTGATCATTGCTTGTACAGCCCTCTCGCAGTGTCCGGAGCAAGTATGGTGGGTCTGACACACCGGTGTCAATGTGTTCTTTTTTCCATTTCCAGGAGTGTAGCTTCACCGACTGCACCTTATTTGAAGCTGAACATTCATATTCAGTTATGGAGTTGAATATTTCCTTTGGTGCAAACACACGAAAATATACTCTGACCATCAGTCCCTATCATTTTTGTTAACTTGTAAATTGCTACCCTGACTGATAGCCAAGTGGTAAATGTACCTTCAAGAATTCAATTTTGAAATAGCATACATAACAGGAAACCAAAACATAATAGCTGATGCTCTTTCTTGATTACCACAGGGCTTAGAGAAATTCAAAGATCTTTTTAGAGCAGGAAGGTGAAATAAGAGCTATGTTGATGGAAGACAAAACACTCCAATCATACTATGTCCACATGTATAAACACATGGAGCAATGGCAGCAGGAAGACAAATGATGGAGTAAGGTAAGAGGAAAACTTACACAAAATGGTGGTGAAAAGTTAAAAAGGTTGTTCGTATTTCAAAAAGGTGTTCTGTTCCATAGGAACCATACTGAACAAGAACAATGGCACATGTTTTTGCTAGAGGAATATGTGGATGATTTTATCTTATATACACACAATACTTGGGGCCATTATGGCACTGTGCAAAATGTTCTGACAAAATAAGTAAATATCATTAATTCCCCAACTTTAGAAGAAGAGTGCTACAGATGGTAAGAAAGTGTATTGTCTGCCAGAAAGCAAAATATTTTAACATCTCCAAACACATAGAACTAAATCCATTGTGCCTAAAACACCTCTAGAAAAAGTATCGTTGGATGTGGCTGGACCCTATCACAGAGGCAAGGAGGGAGTAAAATATATAATAGGTCTGTATGATATTTTCACCAAACATGTAAAACTGTGTGTGGTACAGAACATTACAGCCAGTTCAATTATAAGAAGAATGAAAGAGGGTTATTTTGCAAGAGTAGGAAAACCACAACGCATGTTAATAGATAATGCCTCATATTTTCTTGGATGTAAATGGAAAGAGTTTGTAGATTCCAGCCAAATCACACACATTTCAGTATCCAAATTTCATCCTGAAGCATCCTCCACAGCAAGGGTGTTTAAGGAATTCAACAGGTTTGTGAAGACCTACATACCTCATAAACATACCAAGAGGATTGAATATGTCACTCCCTTCTTACAAGTTGTTAACAAGCTTCCCCATACATCAACTGTATTTACACCAAATGAGCTGATATTCAATTACGAACAAATATACAAGTGGGAAAAACCTTTGCCCAAGATACCGATACTGGAATTATCACTGGATGATTATCACTGGATGAGAATGTGTATATACTGAAGAAGAGCTGTATACCCTCTAAGTTGTATATATGTATAATAATATTAGATTTAGGATACTGGAAAAACACATTCCAAAATTTATGTTGTTAGTTGATAAGGACACTTTTTGTTAATATTTTTCCTTATATGTCAAATGTGTAAACAATAAGCTGAGTGGCTGAACACTTTTATGTGTCTAGATACGACAATACCCTAAATGCAATGATTCACCTCACATGTAGCTCAATTGTAAACAAATAAACAAACTTGTCAAATGCAAGACAGTGCACAATGCAATACACAACTTACCATGACACAAGCGTTATCAGAGCGATGCAGCACATGTACATAGGGGAGCAAGCTAGTCAACAAACCACAAGCGTGTGTGTGCCATACAGGTGCAGCTGGGTGTGTTGGAGCACCCAAAACAAACAAACCTGATGAGCTACAGCCTGCACTAGCATTTGTAAAGCCTACTGCATAAACAGGGATATGGAAAATCAAGAGTGAGTCTATGCTACAACTATAACTATCTACACAATACACACATACAAAGATAAGTTAAGGGATTATATACACAGTTGCGCAATCGGCAACTTGATTTTAGCCCGCCGCGAGCCTAGTAATACTAGGGCTCGCGGCTCCTCTCTCTCACACACTCCACAGCGCTCTCTCTCGCACACTCAAGGTCACGCGCTCTACTGTGGAGCCATCTATTGAGCACCCAGAGAGTTACCCAGAGAGCATCCCAGGGTGCCCCAGAGAGCTACAACACCAAGAAGAATCGCTTCTCGGCTTTTGGCAAGATCAATGTGTAGTATTGTGGCCCTTAAAAGGGCCGTTTTTTTGACAACTGCTTCAATGGTTATACACTGTACAGTCGCCCACAATGCGACAATCTTCCAAAGAAGGTGACCCACTGGCCTTACCTTCTTTAACGTGATACCACTCCTCAGCAACACAATACTCCACAACACTGTACTGATTCAAAAGCCACGTACAGTAAGCCTCCTTACCACTCACTGTCTCACAGTCAACTGTGATTCCTCGAAGGGAAAAAAGAACGAAGTACGGGGAGTAGGTAAAACTACTCAACTAAGCTATGAGATATTTACTTAAGCTATGCTACTATATACATTATATCTATATATGTACAATATTTACAAATTTAAGTTTTGAAAGTGCATGTACTAATTTTATTTGATGGCAGAGAAAAGTCTTGCTGCAGGTAAATAAGCGAGTACAGTATAAGTGGCAAACTGAATAAGAGGTTGCACCATACCTCTAATACACCTTATCTTTCAGATTTATAAGGTACATTGTGTGATCAAAAGTATCCAGACACCTGACTGATAATGACTTACAAGTTCATGGCACCCTCCATCGGTAATGCTGGAATTCAGTATGGTATTGGCCCACCCTTAGTCTTGATGACAGCTTCAACTCTTGCAGGCATACATTCAGTCAGGTTCTGGAAGGTTTCTTGGGGAATAGCAGCCCATTCTTCAAGGAGTGATGCACTCAGGAGAGATATCGATGTTGACTGGTGAGACTTGGCATGAAGTCGGCATTCCAAAACATCCCAAAGGTGTTCTACAGGATTCAGGTCAGGAATCTGTGCAGGCCAGTCCCTTACAGGGATGTTATTGTCATGTAACCACTCTGCCACAGGCCGTGGATTACGAACAAGTGCTTCATCTTGTTGAAATATGCAATTGCCATCTCCGAATTGCTCTTCAGCAGTGGGAAGCAAGAATGTGCTTAAACCATCAGTGTAGGCCCCTGCTGTAATAGTACCATGCAAAACAACAAGGAGTGCAAGCTTCCTCCATGACAAACATGACCACACCATAACACTACTGTCTCTGAATTGTACTGTTGGCACTACACACACTGACAGATGACATTCACCAGACATTTGCCATACCCACACCCTGCCATCTGATTGCCACATTGTGTACCCTGATTTTTCACTCCACACAGCATTTTTCCACTGTTCAATCATCCAATGTTTATGCTCCTTACACCAAGTAAGGCGTCGTTTGGCATTTACTGGGGTGATGTGTGGCTTATGAGCAGCCACTCGACCATGAAATCCAAGTTTTCTCGCCTCTGACCCAACTGTCATAGTACTTGAAGTGGAACGTGGTGCAGTTTGGAATTTCTGTGTGATGATCTAGATAGATATCTGCCTATTACACATTATGATGCTCTTTAAGTGTCAGTGGTCTCTGTCAGTCAACAGACAAACTTGGACTGTACACTTTTGTGCTGTACATGTCCCTTCATGTTTCCACTTTTTCACTATCACAGTGGAAACAGTGGACCTAGGGATGTTTATGAGTGTGGAAATGTGACATACAGACATATGTCACAAGTGACACCCAATCACCTGGCCATGTTCGAAGTCTGTAAGTTCTGCGGAGCACCCCATTCTGCTCTCTCACGAATTCTAATGACTACTGAGGTCGCTGATATGCAGTACCTGGCAGTAGGTGGCAGTTCAATGCAGCTAATACGAAAAACCTATGTTTTTGGGGGTTTCCGGATACTTTTGATTGCGTATTGTAAGTAGAGATGCACACATGACATTAATACTAACAAAGAGATAGAGGGGCTGGCCAGTACTTACCACAGCTCAGTACAGCCGATAGATACACATAAAACAGAACTGAAAATTTACGTTCCTAGCTTTCGGAACAAATGTTCCTTCATCGGGGAGGAGAGAGGGGAAAGAAAGGGAAGAAGGGAAAGGAGATTCAGTTACTCACAACCCAGGTTATGAAGCAACAGGGAAAGGAAAATAGGGAGGGTAGCAAGGATGGAGGCATGGTTGTCAGAGGGAAGCCAAAGATATTCTACTGTAAGTACTGTGCCAGCTTCAAACCAAAGAGGATGCATACAGAAGTAAAGAGGTATATAGTATAAAGATAAACACAACTATGTAGGATGAAAAGATGCGTGAATGGCTAAAGAGGAAAGGGAAAGAGGATAAGACTGAAGAGTAAATGGGAGTGAGGTTGTTTAACGTAGGTTCAGTCCAGGGGGATGGCGGGATGAAAGGATGTGTTGGAGTGCAAGTTCCCATCTCCGCAGTTCAGAGGGACTGGTGTTGGGTGGGAGAAGCCAAAGGGCACATACGGTGTAGCAGGTTCCTAGGTCCCTAGAATTATGCTGGAGGGCATGGTCCGCTACTGGGTATTGGGCATCTCCTAGGCGGACAGTTCGTCTGTGTCCGTTCATGCGCTCAGCCAGTTTAGTTGTTGTCATGCCGATGTAAAAGGCTGTGCAGTGCAGGCATGTCAGTTGATAAATGACATGTGTAGTTTCACACGTGGCCCTGCCTTGAATTGCGTATGTTTTACCAGTAGCGGGGCTGGAGTAGGTGGTTGTGGGGGGATGCATGGGGCAGGTTTTACAGCGGGGTCGGTTACAGGGGTAGGAACCGCTGGGTAGAGAAGGTAGTCTGGGAATATTGTAGGGTTTAACAAGGATGTTACGGAGGTTAGGGGGGCGACGAAAGGCAACTCTGGGTGGTGTGGGGAGAATTTTGTCAAGGGATGATCTCATTTCAGGGGTTGACTTGAGAAAGTCATATCCCTGGCGGAGTAATTTGTTGATGTTTTCGAGGCCAGGATAATATTGGGTGACAAGGGGGATGCTTCTGTGTGGTCTGGGGGTAGGAACATTGTTGTTGGACGGGGAGGAATGTATTGCTCGGGAAATCTGTTTGTGGACAAGGTCTGCAGGATAGTTGCGGGAGAGGAAAGCACTGGTAAGGTTACTGGTGTAATTGTTGAGGGATTCGTCACTGGAGCAGATACGTTTGCCACGAATACCTAGGCTGTAGGGAAGGGAGCGTTTGATGTGGAAAGGATGGCAGCTATCAAAGTGAAGGTACTGTTGTTTGTTTGTGGGTTTGATATGGACAGAGGTGTGGATGTGAGCTTCAACAAGATGAAGGTCAACATCCAGGAAGGTGGCTTGGGTTTTGGAGAAGGACCAGGTGAAATTCAGATTCGAAAAGGAGTTGAGGTTATGGAGGAAATTAAGGAGTGTTTCTTCACCATGAGTCCAGACCACAAAGATGTCATCTATAAACCTAATCAGGCCAGGGGAAGCAGCTGTTGGGTCTTCAGGAAAGCCCCCTCCATGCGGCCCATGAAGAGGTTGGCATAGGACGGAGCCATCCTGGTTCCCATGGCCGTTCCCCTGATTTGTTTGTAGGTCTGGCCTTCAAAAGTGAAGTAATTATGGGTGAGGATGAAGTTGGTAAGTGTGATAAGGAACGAGGTTTTTGGAAGATCTTCGGGTGGGCGTTGGGAGAGGTAGTGCTCAAGGGCAGAGAGACCATGGGTATGTGGGATGTTTGTGTAAAGGGATGTAGCATCTATGGTGACAAGAAAGGTTTCAGGTGGGAGAGGGGGTGGGAATGGATTTGAGGCGTTCTAGGAAGTGGTTTGTGTCTTTGATGTAGGATGAGAGTCTGCGGGTGATAGGTTGGAGGTGCTGGTCTACCAGAGCTGAGATACATTCGGTTGGGGCTTTGACATTAAATAAGTTTTGTGATAGCATGACTGTACGCTGAAGTGAATGATTGTATGGTTAAAAATATGAAAAAGGTATTAGTAGCTATTGAACCATTATACACTTATCTATGAAGATTTAATTTTCAAGTTGGTATTAAGTTTTTTCTTCCAGGGAAGAAAAAATGTTAGGTACCATATAAAAATAAGAAAGGACTGCACCGCAAGATAAATATAGTTTTAGGTTTATGATACATATGAATTTGACAGTGTGAAAGTATGTGAAGAAGAAAACAGTTGCAGTACATCAGTACATCACGTATCACGATGCTGAACTAAGGTTGAGCACTACCAAATAATCAAGGGGTTGAAACCTAACTACTTTGAGTGTCAACTACCCATGAGAGCATCAAACACTTGGTTTACATTGAAATTTTTATGCATGCTTGTTACTTATGTGAACACTGTTTTACGCTCATTGTATGTAACTTGTCATATTGATAATACCTCAGCATATGAAATTGTTATCCTTTATACAATGAACACTACAAGTAAATACTGAGTTGCACTTTTAAACACTGAATAAGTATTTAATATGATTGGTATTGTCAGATTTGAGTTGTGTTTATAAACATCAACCTATTTTTCTCTTGGGATCACAGTTAAATCTATTAATGAGATGTAACTGAGCACATAAATGTCTCCATGGAATTTCCTCAACTTACTCTTCAAGCTTTCTGTGAAATTACGGAAGACATGTGCCGTAGGGTAATCACTAACTTCAGTGTTCGTTTGAAGGAAGTTAGGAAACGAAATGGTGGACATATTGAGCATGTGCCATGTTAGAACAAATCTCCATGGACGGCTCTTCATTGTAGTGTATGTTCCTTTCAGATTGTATTGACAATAAAGTTTATATTAAAAAACAAAATGGTAACACATTTCATGCACCACCCTGTATTTTTTCTGTCAATTTCTGTCCTGCTTCTGATACATTTAGCTGTTGGCATGTTAATACTTACCTAAAAATTTAAAATATCCTATTTAGGCTTAATTCCACTTAAATTTATTAATCAGATTCTTATTGCAAGTGTTCTGATTCCATTTGTGTAATTAATTTTCATTAGGGCACTGTTAATTAAAAGTCACAGTTAACTGAAGTTAGCTTTACAGTTTGCTACATGCAATAACCTATGAGCTAATACTTACATTTGAGAAAGGTGACCAACACCATTTGAAAGTTAAGCATTCCTTATTTCCTGTTAAGGATTTTAAATTACCTAAAAGTATTTATCTTTTGCAGTAATTAACATCAAAGCTCATAACCAGTACCATTTTACATAACAGATTTCATCAAAACCACTGTTAAATTCTGAACTTTGGTTACCTTAATTTTTCTGTACAAAAGACAAACAACAATTGACTGATTAACATACTAATTAATAATTCCATGCAATTTATTATGATATGTATCATGGTGCTCTTTCATGTAAACAAGGGGGCTCACATTACAGAAAAAGTAGTGTCCAGCAATTTTTATAAATTTGTAACCAGCAATATTTTCTATAAATCAAAATTCTATTAATACCTGCAGTTCATCCAAAAACAGGAAACTCCAATCTAGCCATTTTAAAGCATTATGTAGTTTTCAAAATAGCAGCCTGCTCTTATGACCGTCTATAACTAATCAGATGTCACCTGAAGTCTGAGTAACATCTATGTTGAGTGTGCTCTCGTTGACTCATGCCACAATTATGTATAGACTGTATGTGAGAATATACACATCTGAAACTGCAAAATGCATGAACTTTAATGTTTAATTACTTTCGAGTGAATTCAATATGTAAAATTTATGCATATTCTGCCAGAACTGTTTTGTGATTATTAAAAATTGTATATAAGCTTACTGTCATCAAAGTAAGTGACTGTTGGGTATGGTGATGTAAATTATAGATTGACTTAAATTTGATATTGCTTTGTAATTGCATCTGATGAATTATGAATGGACTGTGCTAAATCTGAACTGTTTTGCATGCAGAACTTTTATTTCAAAAATTCATTACTTAAATTCAAATATTTAACTGTTTTTATACTTTTAAATTGTATGTGTTGGGGCTGTTTGAGATTTGTCTGAGAGATCACAGACAAACCTAAATCACTTACTGTTTAATGAGCAAAACTGGGAGAGTATGCAGATGATGAGAAATTCAAGAGGATCACTTTGAAGTCCAAATGACTTAGGAAACAACATCAGAAGTCACAAAGGGTTTAGCAAGGATAAACCACTAGCATAGCCATGTGGTTCCACAGAGCAGTGACAGCCATCCCCACCACTGAGAAGGATATACAGCAAGTGGCAACAGTCTGTACAAACCAGAAGGTGGTGAACTGGGTAAAGGTAACAAGTAACTGGTGAAAGGGGTACAGGTCTGCAACTTCATCTACATTTGTGCTTGCAGAAGTCCAATAAGCCTGACTTGTTACCCGAAGGAGGAGCGGAAGAGCCTCATCCAGCTATAGGTCACAGGAGGTTGCAGTAGACTTCTGGCAAAGAAACTGAGTTTAGGTCAGTACCAAGGGAGAGTACAAATAAAAGTGTCTTGCTGCTAGATAGTAAGGGAGTAAGCCAGATCGTACAGGGCAGATTAGTCACAGAGTACCAGGTCACAAGCACTGTGAAGCCAGGTGCTGGCTTAGCCAGGTGACAGAGGACATATGAAATCTTTGTAATGACTCTGACAAGGAGGATCAGAGTATCATAGCTGATGGAGCAGGGAACAGCCTGGCTAAATACAGAAACTACAGCATTGGGGGTGACCTGGATGAAATAGGAGTAGTAACTACACATACAAGTGTGAGTTTGTGGAGGTCCTGCGGCGACATGACCAGCTCTGGGTTAACACCAGTATGAGTGCAGAGCCTGTTGCTTCAATTGGGAGATTGGGAATACACCTGAGTGAGAAGGGGAAAGACATATCCTACACCTGAGTGAGAGGGGGAAAAGATAGGTTGACAGAGCTTCTTGCAGAAAATGCACATAGGGCCACCATCACACAATGCAAGAGCTCAGTTGTCACTGGTGTCAGAGAGGTACCTTTTTATGTTAGAATCAACATTCAGGCACCACATTTTGAATAAAAGCTTCACAAAATGCACAGGAAAGCAAGGTTAGCTTATTTCATCAGAATATTAGGAGACTGAGTAATAAAGGAGAAGAGTTTCTTGTCTGATTAGAAAATTTAGAGAGCTCTGAAAAGATTAACATCCTGTGCCTATCTGAGCACCTCATAACCACAGAATTAGAGAAGATAAATATAACAGATTACACTCTAGCATATTACTCATTAAGAACTAACTTGGAAATAAAGAGAAGTTGTTACCTATATTAAGGCATAATACAGGTTCAAAAACATTGAGACAAGTAGATTTTGTAGTGCTCAGCAAACAGAAGCGTGTAGGCCTAGTTGTTAATTAATACCAAAAATAGTCCACTTTTAATTATAACTGTATGTAGATCCCCATTTGAAAATTTTGGCGTGTTTATGAGAAATTTGTATTCCTTACATGCAGCAGCAGTTAATAGTCTGTGGTAATTCAAATGTAAATTTTCTAAAGGGTTCTGATAGGAAAACAATTTGGAAACCTTACTTGGATCATACAATTTAATCTCAGTAATTACCTTTCAACACAGGCAGATAAAGACAGTAGGATTGTAATTGATAATGTTTTCTTTGATGAGGCTCACAACAAGAAAATACTGGTATACCCTGCAACAAATGCTTTTTCTGATCATGATGAACAGTTAGTTAAGATAAATGAGATAATTTCTTATGGTATAGATAGCCCTCAGTGCAAATTAGTTAGAATAATTAATGACTCCAGAACAAATGTTTTTAGGAATAGTTTACAAGATATTTATAACAAACCAACTGCCAACATAAAATTTAATCTATTCCACAATAAATTTATAGCATTGTATGAAAAGAACTTTCTGCATAAGCTAATCAGAAAGGACGACAAACAGCCATATAAAAATCTTTGAATCACTAGAGGGATTAAAGTATCTTGTGAAAGGAAAAGCAACATGTATCTTTTGGCAAGAACAAGTACAGATCACACAGTAGTTGTACACTACAAAAATTATTCAAAATTACTAAAAAAGTTATTTTAAAAATCAAGGAACTTGCACATTACACTAGAAATCACTAATTCCGACAACAGGCTATATGGCATATAGTGAAATGAGAGACAGAATGACCAGCTAAAGGACAGGACAGCATTCTATTAAATTAAATGGAGGGTTTATAAACGACAACTAACAGGTAGCAATTATGTTTAGTAATCATTTCTTAAATACAGTAGAAAATATCAGGACAAATAGTTCAAGAGCAAAATCATATCAGTATGTTGTAAAAGCAACTCCCATAAAATTCAATCATATGAACATATCACAAATTTCTCCCTCTGAAATTAAGGAAATGATATATTCTCACAAAAATAAAAGCTCTTATGGATATAATGGTATTTTAACAGAGTACTAAAGATTTGTTCCCATATAATATGCCCTGTCTTATCTGAAATATGTAATGCATCACCTCCTCAAGGCACTTTTCCAAAGACACTATAGTTCAACTCCTTTATAAGAAAGGTGATAGGAGAGATGTCAATAACTACTGGCCTGTGTCACTGCTGACATCATTTTCAAAAATTTTTGAGGTGACATATCCTGTAATAGTATGCCACCTGAGCAACAGTAAATCACAGTTTGGATTTCAGAAGAGTTGCTCTACCGAGAATGCCGTTTACACATTCACTCACCAAATTTTACAAACATTAAATAACAAAATAGCACCAGTTGTTACTGTCTGTGACCTATCTAAGGCATTTGACTGTGTGGATCACAACAGCCTCCTAGATAAATTCAAGTTTTATTGGAGCAACCAATGGATAATGTCATATCTAACCAAAAGAATGCAGAAAGCTATAGTTAATAATTCAACCAATATAGTCAGAGGAGATTATTCTGACTGGGAATAAATCATGTATGGGATTCCAAAGGACCAATTTTGGGTCTGCTACCACTCAGGCATTGACAGATGTGAAAATTACCGAACTATCAGTTTAATAAGTCATGGCTGCAAACTACTAATGCGAATTCTTTACAGACGAATGGAAAAACTGGTAGAAGCTAACCTCAGGGAAGATCAGTTTGGATTCCATAGAAATATGGGAACACGTGAGACAATATTGACCCTACGACTTATTTTAGAAGCTTGATTAAGAAAAGGCAAACCTACGTTTCTAGCATTTGTAGACTTAGAGAAAGCTTTTGACAATGTTGACTGGAATACTCTCTTTCAAATTCTGAAGGTGGCAGGTGTAAAATACAGGGGGCGAAAGGCTATTTACAATTTGTACAGAAACCAGATGGCAGTTATAAGAGTCGAGGGACATGAAAGGGAAGCAATGGTTGAGAAGGGAGTGAGACAGGGTTGTGCCTCTCCCCGATGTTGTTCAATCTGTATATTGAGCAAGCAGTAAAAGAAACAAAAGAAAAATTTGGAGTAGGTATTAAAATCCATAGAGAAGAAATAAAAACTTTGAGGTTCGCCGATGACATTGTAATTCTGTCAGAGACAGCAAAGGACTTGGAAGAGCAGTTGAACGGAATGGACCGTGTCTTGAAAGGAGGATATAAGATGAACATCAACAAAAGCAAAATGAGGATAATGGAATGTAGTCGAATTAAGTCAGGTGCTGCTGAGGGAATTAGATTGGGAAATGAGACACTTAAAGTAGTAAAGGAGTTTTGCTATTTGGGGAGCAAAATAACTGATGATGGTCAAAGTAGAGAGAATATAAAATGTAGACTGGCAATGGCAAGGAAAGTGTTTCTAAAGAACAGAAATTTGTTAACATCAAGTATAGATTTAAGTGTCAGGAAGTCGTTTCTGAAAGTATTTGTATGGAGTGTAGCCATGTATGGAAGTGAAACAGGGATGATAAATAGTTTGGACAAGAAGAGAATAGAAGCTTTCGAAATGTGGTGCTACAGAAGAATGCTGAAGATTAGATGGGTAGATCACATAACTAATGAGGAGGTATTGAATAGAATTGGTGAGAAGAAGAGTTTGTGGCACAACTTGACAAGAAGAAGGGACCAGTTGGTAGGACATGTTCTGAGGTATCAAGGGATCACAAATTTAGCATTGGAGGGCAGCGTGGAGGATAAAAATCGTAGAGGGAGACCGAGAGATGTATAGACCAAGCAGATTCAGAAGGATGTAGGCTGCAGTAGGTACTGGGAGATGAAGAAGCTTGAACAGCATAGAGTAGCATGGAGAGCTGCATCAAACCAGTCTCAGGACTGAAGACCACAACAACAACACCATTCTAATATATATATATATAACCAATCTTCCTCTAATATACAACAAGCAGAATTAGTTCTATTTGTGTATGACACCAGTATTGTAATCAATTCAAGAATACATACAGCAGCAGGTGGAATGGTAAGCAATATTCTTAAACATATCATTTACTGTTTCTCTGTGAATGATTTCATTCTTAATTTTAAAAAGACACAACAGATATTCATTTCTGCACATCTACAGGTACTAAACCAATGATAAGTTTTAACACATGGCAAGGAAATAATAAAAAGGATGGAAACTTTAAAATTCTAAGGAGACTTTAAACAGGAAAAACAAATTTTACAACTCGTAAAACAACTTAGTCCAGTCACATTTTCACTCTGAAACATTGCAAATCTTGGGTAGAGGCAAATCAGTAAGTTGACAAATTTTGCATATTTTCCTTCAGTAATACTATTTTCATTCAGTAATGTCATAGGGAATAATGTTCTGGAGTAACTCATCTTTAAGAAAGAACACCATCCTTGCTCAAAGGCATGCTGCAGCAATAACATATAGTGCTTGCCCATGATCATAAACATCTGTTTAAGTTGGTGTCATGTTCGAGAGACCATTTTCATGATAATCGTAATGATATGGAATGAATAATTTTAATAAATGAAAATCACCAGTTTGCTTTTGTTCTACAATATTATAGGACAAAAGCAAACTGGTGCTTTTCATTTATTATAATGTTGTTCTACCAAGAACACTATCCTTGCTCAAAGGCATGCTGCAGCAATAACATATAGTGCTTGCCCATGATCATAAACATCTGTTTAAGTTGGTGTCATGTTCGAGAGACCATTTTCATGATAAATTGTAATGATATGGAATGAATAATTTTAATAAATGAAAAGCACCAGTTTGCTTTTGTTCTACAATATTATAGGACAAAAGCAAACTGCTGCTTTTCATTTATTATAATGTTGTTCTACCAAGAACCGATGGAAAATTCTGTTAATATGAATAATTTTACATTCATATCACAAATTAATTTGTAAATATGGGGCTGGGCATTTTGACAATATATTTATTCCCTCATGAATTTTAGACAATGGAAAGTCCAGGTTGGAATCATAATAATATTATTCACCGAAAATATCACATGTTGAGTTGCAGACACTCATAACGGAAGACTGTTACACACTGAACTTTCTACACACACACACACACACACACACACACACACACACACACAGAGAGAGAGAGAGAGAGAGAGAGAGAGAGAGAGAGAGAGAGAGAGAGAGAGAGAGAGAGATTTACACAAGCACACAGACCTCTGGCACACATGACTGCTATCTCTGGCCACTCTGGCCAGAGTGCAACTTTGCCACATCAAATAATAGAGATTATACTGAAAGGAAAGAAGAGTGTGGCTTCTTCGATATGCATGAATTCAAGCATTGCACTTGATGCCAAACTGAAATCAAGTAAGCAAAAAACAATAGCTGCTTACTATTACAGAAAATGAAGAAATCTATAGAACATTTGCTTAATCCACATTCATTCGGTACATGACCAGTTTTGGAACTGTTAAGAGTTTCATCATCTGATGTAAACTGCAATAGTAAAAACATTGTGTTACATGTGAAAGGGAGGAAATCCTCAAGTTTGCAATATCAAATAAGGAATTATGGGTCTAAAATTTCAAAATTAAAACAAATCAAAAGAGAGACAACAGGATATTATTTACAAATAAAATCACTTAATCATCTGAGGTCATCCTCATACCAATGTTGTCATGGGACCAAAGGTTGTGTGTCTAAATAAAAGGGACATAAAACTATAGAAAAAGACAGACATTACAACTGGACACCAAAATATACCAAAACCTTAGCGGCATCCTCTGGATACTTCTTCAAAAAACTCATACTAGAAATGAGACAAAAAAATATTCACTAAAATGCGAGCTAGTGGGAAACTCATAGCCAGATCTTGTTGCTGCACATACACTTGGTTACCAAATTTAAAATAACTAAAACAAAGAATAAAAGTTAAAATATTAACAACCTCCTTTATTTTGTCCAATGATCTGCCACTAAATCTGGTGGTATATTGGAAACATTATGTTGATGATATATTTGCTCTTTATGGAGGCATTTAAGGAAGTGTGTACAATTTACATCACACACTTAATACATTACATGAAAAGATTTTTTCCTCTGTTTAGCATCAGATTATTTATTTATTTATTTAGTTATATCCCATAAATCCAATACTGCGAGGCATTCATATGGATGTAGGACGTGTCAGAATTATTACAAATAATACAAAAGGCATACATAAAAGTACCTCTTGCAAGAGGATATCCGATATAAGACAAAATACACATTAATAGGTACAGAAAAAATTACATTAAAAAATGTGGTGGATCTTAATAGCTAAATGAAAGACACAGTAATGTTAACAGTTATTGTGAGTATCATAATGCACAATAGCACATCAAATTAGTAAATGAAAAAATCAATTACAGTTACCTCTACTGAAATATTCTTCTCCCGAATAGAAGGAATTATCTAATAAATACCGTTTGAGCTGTTGTTTAAATTTGGGAAGCTCTTGGATAAGTAATTTCAGTGATGGTGGGAGAGCATTGAACACCTTGCAGCTCATGTAATGGACTCCTTTTTGTACAATAGTAAGGTTTTTTAATTCATAATGGAGGTCCATCTTCCTCCTGGTATTGTAGGTATGGTATGAATCATTGGTTTTGTACAATTGTCCATTTTTACCAATGAAACATAACAGGGAGTAGATATATTGACATGCAGTTGCCAGTATCCATAATTTTCTGAAAAGGTTCCTACAAGAATGTCTAGGCTGGACTCTGCTCGTTATCCTAATAACTCTCTTTTGGGCAATGAATATTTTTTTGGATAGTGGCTGATTGCCCCAGAAAACTATGCCATTCAGCAATAATGCATGGAAATAACTAAAATAAGCAGTTTTTGTGGTGTCTCGGTCACATGCAGTGGAAATAATACGTACAGCGAATGTTGCTGAGCTGAGTTTTTTGTGGAGGTGCAAAATATGTTCAGACCATTTTAGGCTGTTGGCAATGTGTACACCCAGAAACTTGGTTGACTCAACTTGTAGTAACTCACTACCATTCAATGTAATACTTAATTGATTCTCAACTTTTTTCCTTACTTGGAAATGCACAAACTGGGTCTTATTAACATTTACAAACCAATTACATACTTCACTAAAGACAATATTAGCCGATTCCTCAAGACTGAGGTTGGGAGTTTTGTTGATGAGGATAGAGGTGTCATCAGCAAAAAGAGTAATGTGACCTTGCCATACTTACGACTTAAAGATCACCTTAAATGGCGGTAAGGTAGAGTTTTACATCTATAAGAAAAGAGTCTACTACTGATTCAGTTTCTGAATATAGCATTGAACAACCAATTTAAATATAAAACTGCTGCCTTCCAGTCTTTCCTAAACAGATTAAATGATGTCCCCCTAACATCAAAGGAATATGAAAGGGAGTTCAGTGTAACCAAGTATAGTACCACACATAGTGAATATTTGGGGTCTGTGATTGTGAAATTGAATGAGAAAATACTAGCGGACGAAGCAAGGGGTGGGGGTGGGGGTAGGGAATCACTCTGAAAGCTGGAAAGAAAAAGAAAAAGGACAAGTTTTATAAGATTTCATATCATGGATATGTATGGAATCCATGTTTCACAGCAAACCCTTCAAATTTTATGCTATAGAATGTTTGCAAGCTAAATATCACAGTAACTATGAGCAATATTGAAAAAACAGGCACTTCATCATCAAGCTATGATATAAAACTGTAAGATATGAAAAAAAAATCAATTCTGGGTGTCAATTAATTTGCTCAGAATCGAATAAGAGGTATTATATACATGAGTGAAGAAAATGCACACATGCAAAGCAGGTCATTTTTGATTTTTTAAAGGAAAAGAAGAAGCTCTAATGAAAAACTAACTCCAATAGTTGATGTAGCTCTCTTTTGTTAATGTACAGTACTTTTTACAAGTTTAATGAGCTTGTACTGTTTACAGCAAGAAAATCTGAAAACTCATTTTTCTCATGTACTGCTATCAGCCACTTCGCAGAAACTGCTCATTACTTTCCTGTGTGGTCTTTTCTCTTACTACTGCTCACAATCATGTAGCACAGATTTTGTGAAAAGGGGGAGAGGGGATTGGTTGATTAATTTGTTAAAGAGGATCTTAAAAAGACTCATGTTTTTCACTTATTCTGAAAATTTCCATAAAAAACAACAAAACCATTTTATCTGGCAATGATCTTGGTTTTTTCACCAAGCAGAGATTTAATCTAAGAGCATTTATGCTCCAATCTCCCTTCATCCTCCAAGGTCATTTTACACTCTTCTTCTTTCCACCTGGATTTGAGCTGGGGAAGTGATCACAAATGGGTCAGAATGAATTTCTTAAGGCAATGTGATAATTACCTTCAGGGCTTTTAGAATAAAGAGATCTCTGTTTGAAGAGAACTTAGAACAATTTTTGGTGGAGAAAATGCAAAGGATCTGGAATCATTCAACCTTGCACATTCCCAAATTTCCTCAGTTCAGTACGCATCTGTCATTCCTGCAGTGCTCAAAAGATCATTTTCTGCATTGAAGAATGTTTTGTCATACAGACACAAATGCATGATTCTAAATAAGAAGAATTTGGATCATTATTTGTTTATCTTATGGCTTTTAGCACAGGGAGTCTCCAAAGAGATGTTTGGCTTGCCTTCAATGATGCTCTTTTCATTTAAGTAGAGAGGCTGCATCTTTAAGGAATCTGGAATCAGTCTGGAAGGAAAGGAATCTGGAAGATATTGGTTGTGTCTTACAGTAATGGATCACCCACACCATTTGCCTAATCTGAAAATTCGAAACCACAGAAAACCAATTTTTATGATGCCAGCGGGTGGATTCGAACCACCTCATCTCCAAAATCCTTGGATTGCTAGCTCAACACTGCAATGCATGGAGCTGCCTTGGTTGGTGAAGAATCTGGAAAACTGATTATTCTACACTATAACCTTTTCACATACCAGACAAACCTGCCCCCATTGTTCTGTAACGGAACTGTTTTCATAACAGAGTACCACCCAGATAACCTGATTGGCTCTATTTTAGCATTTGGGCTACTAATGATAGAACAATAAGCAATTTTTTTATGGAAATGCAACCATTGACACTTGAGCGATATTTCTGTTCATCCATGCAATATTTGGGTGACGCAGACAAATCCAAGTGCTTTCTTAAGAACTAATTTTAATTTAATGTTATTTGTAATGGCATTTACTGCTGTCCTGCCTAACGCACAAGTACTTCTCCACTGAAGGGAAGGTATGTAAAGAAATGTGAGGCACAGCCATGTGCATCTTCGTTGCACTTTCTGATACTAACCTGTTTATGGGTCATTTAGAGTAAACCTTCCTAGCCTCCCAAAAGCCAAAATCCCTGGCCTGGTTCAAGTTCATTGATGATATCTTCATGACCTGTATTAAGGGCCATGACAGACATCCTGTCCCCATTTCTTCACAACCTCAACACCCTCCGTCCCAACCATTTTATTTGGTCCTCCTCAAACCAAAAGGCCACATTACTGCACATTGCCTGCTCCTCTTTGATGGCTCCACCCATGCTTCTATCCACAATAAACCCAACAATGATCAACAGTAGCTGCATCTTGACAGCTGCCATATCTTCCACACTAAACAATCCCTCCCATATGGTCTGGTCACCCAGTGATGCCACATCTGCAGTGACAAGAACTCTGTTGCCCAGTATGATGAAGGTCTCACAAAGGTTTTCATAGTCATGTGCTATCCCCTAATTTAGGCAGCAAGCTGATTTCCTAAGCCATATACCCACAACCCCCCTATCTTCCAACCACCTCCAAGAAACAGCTACAAAGGAGTGCCCCTTCATCACCCAATACCAGCCCAGACTGGAACAACTGAACCACATCCACTGTCACAGACCTGATTGTCATCATGCCCTGAAATGAGGGACATCCTACCCAAGCTCCTTCCTATGCCTCCTAAAGCAGTGTTCCATCTCCTACCCAACCTCAACAGCATCCCAGTCCATTCCCATTCCCATTCTCATTCCCATTCCTATTCCTATTCCAATCCCAGCCCCTGGCCACATGGATCGTACCCCTGTGGAAGACCCAGGTGCAGGATCTGCCCAATTCACTTACCCAGCACTGCTGCAATTATTGCACATCTTTTTGTATTGGCAAGACTCCTAACCAGCTGTCCACCAGGATGAATGGCCACTGCCAAACCATGGGTAAGAGCAAAGTGGACCACCCTATGGCAAAACATGCAACTGAACATAACTGCTTCATTTCCATGGCTGCTTCACACCCAGGCCATCTGGATCCTCCCCTTCACCATCAGCTTCTCTCAACTGCACAGATACAAGTTACCTTTACAACACATTTTGTGTTTCTGAAATCATTGCGGCCTCACCCTATGCTATCCTACTGTACCCATAATCTCCACCAACAATTTATGCCCCCTCTGTCCTTCATCCCCTCCCAATTCACATCCTCTCAGTCTCACTGTGCTCTGTTCTCTGCCAATGCAACTATCAGTATTTTACCCTTCTCTGCTTGTCTTCTTTCCCACTGTCTCAAACAAATGTTCAGCATGTAGCCATATTTACAAATTAATTTGTGACGTGAATGTAAAATGACTCATTCCACATCATTATGATTTGTTGTGCAAATGACCCACATAATATGAACTAAGTAATTAACCAACCAATGCACCCAGCAACTGGGAGCATCAACAACATGACAACAGTGGCAGAGGAGCACACTGGCTCCACACATCTCATGAGAAACAACAAAATATGGGGTGAAATTAACTTGTGTGTAGCATTTTTGTTCTTTGTTTCCTTTTATTTAAGGAAATGTTGGGTTCATAGAAAGTATAAAAATGAGTAGTTCAGACAGTACTAAATTTAATACTGGGAGCTATAGCCACAGTGAATGGCCAACTGATTGAAATTAAGCTGAGTATCAAAGAACAGAAGCTGAATTAAATGTAGCATCCAGGTAATGGAAGGTATGCAGCATAATCAATTAAATGACATTGAAAACAAGCTGAAATTAGAGACAGAAAGTAATTTCAGCAAATGTGCAAGACTGAATGGTTGGTTGGTTGATTTAGGGGGAAGGGACCAAACAGTGAGGTCATGGGTCCCATCGGATTAGGGAAGAATGGGGAAGGAAGTCGACCATGCTCTTTACAAAGGAGTCATCCCAGCATTTATGCAAATTGCAGGAAACTTAAATCAGGATGGCCGGATGTGGGGCTGAACTGTCATCCTCCTGAATATGAGTCCTGTATGCTAAGTACTGCACCATCTTGCTTGGAAAATCGAATGGTGAAGTTAGGGACAAGATTGATAGAATACATTGCAAGTTGGGAACTGAATGAGCCATGTTGGAATGGAAAGTGTGAATGTAATTTTAAAAGTAGTATTATTCAAGTTTTAACTAAAGTAGGTGCCAGTCAATTAGAAATAGTAAAATCCATGAATCAGATGGAGTCGAATTCATCAACAGTAAAGACAGAAGTGCTAGAATTTGAATGAAATGGAAGCAACACTGGAAGCTAATGTAGCACAAAAATAAACTGCACGGAAAAGAAATTATTACACCAGGAGTAAGGGAGAATAGTAAACTAATTCCTGTGATGCATTTCATTAACAATTAGGGAATTAAATGTTTCAATAGTGCTGGGAATTTACATCCTTTATATTTTTTTACAAGGTTGCAAGGATAGATTTTAAATAGGTCCAGTGGTGAAGATAAAGTTATATCTGTGAACTGTTTGTTAGGAAGGGAAGCTTTACAACAAATGAATCAGAATAGTAGTAATTTTGGAAGCTATGAAGATTATGAAAAGGGATTTCTACATAGATATTGGGGAGGAGGAAGTTGTAAAGCGAATGAATTTAGAGAGGCCTTTAGGTGCATTAACCATCATTACTACTCTACAAAGGAGGTTGTCTGACAATATTGCAAGGAATTTGATTAATGCATCAAATGAAGACACAGATAGCTTCCTAGAACACACAAAAAAGATCACTATATAACAGAGATGCTGAGTTGCGATAGCCACAAGAAAAAGATTCACACAATTACAGCTTCGGCCATTAAGGCCTTTGTCAGCAGTAGATACACATACAAGCATGCGCGCGCACACACAAACACACACACACACACACACACACACACACACACACACACATGCAAACACAACTTGCACACACGTCTGCAGTCTCAGAGAACTGAAACCACACTCTGGTATTGTTACATTCCATTCTGGATTTTCCATTGTTTGATTAAAAAAGATCACTAGCACTATATGGTTTGAAAGCAGCAAAAGGAAAAAATACATAAGAAAAACTGGTAGAGGCCAACCTTGGGGAAGATCAGTTTGGATTCTGTAGAAATGTTGGAATACATGAGGCAATACTGACACTACGATTTATCTTAGAAGATAGAGTAAGGAAAGGCAAACCTACATTTCTAACATTTGTAGACTAAGAGAAAGTTTTTGACAATGTTGACTGGAATACTCTCTTTCGAATTCTGAATGTGGTAGGGGTCAAACACAGGGAGAGAAAGGCTATTTACGATTAGTACAGAAACAGCACGGCAGTTATAGGAGTCGAGGGGCATGAAAGGGAAGCAGTGGTTGGGAAGGGAGTGAGACAGGGTTGTAGCCTATCTCTGATGTTATTCAATCTGAATATTGGGCAAGTAGTAAAGGAAACAAAAGAAAAATTTGGAATAGGAATTAACATCCATGCAGAAGAAATTACAGCTTTGAGGTTTGCTGATAACACTGCAATTCTGTCAGAGGCAGCAAAGGACCAGGAAGAGGAGGTGAATGGAATGGAATGGACTGTCTTGAAAGCAGGATATAAGATGAACATCAACAAAAGCAAAATGAGGATAATGGAATGTTGTTGAATTAAATCAGGTGATGCTGAGGGAATTAGATTAGGAAATGATACACTTACAGTAGTGGATGAGTTTTACTATTTGTGGAGCAAAATAACTGATGATGGTCGCAGAAGAGAGGATATAAAATGTAGACTGGCAACGGCAAGGAAAGCATTTCTGAAGAAGAGAAATTTGTTAACATCGAGTATAGACTTAAGTGTCAGGAAGTCTTTTCTGAAAGTATTTGTATGGAGTGTAGCCATGTACGGAAGTGAAACATGGGCGATAAATAGTTTAGACAAGAAGAGAATAGAAGCTTTCGAAATGTGGTGCTACAGAAGAATGCTGAAGGTTAGATGGGTGGCTCACGTAACTAATGAGGAGATACTGAATAGAACTGGGGAGAAGAGAAATCTGTGGAACAACTTGACTAGAAGAAGGGATCTGTTGGTAGGACATGTTCTGAAGCATCGAGGGATCACCAATTAGGTATTGGAGGGATGCAAGGAGGATAAAAATTGTAGAGGGAGACCAAGGCATGAATACACTATACAGATTTAGAAGGATGTAGGTTGCAGTAGTTACTCAGAGATGAAGAAGCTGCACAGGATAGAGTAGCATGGAGAGCTGCATCAAACCAGTCCCTGGACTGAAGACCACAACAACAACAACAACAACATGTAAGGGCTTGAAAATGAAGGATTCATGAGGAATAAAGAAAACTACCATATAATAGACAGCATTTACCATGGCACAGGGAGCAAGGAAGAGAGACTTGGTAAACAGAAGTAAAGGGGCGGGGGGGGGGGGGGGAACAGTAACAGGGAAAACTGGGTTCCAACAGACTGAAGGGAAAACAATTTATTCAATGAATAAAGACAGCAAGACGGTACAAATGGGACATCAAGTGTGGTAAATGAATAGGCATCCCACCAGAGGTCCACATTGGGATGAATAAGGCCGGGACTGGAACACGGTCCAAACAATGTCAGGCAGCAGATAAAAACCAGTCAAGATATGTGGGAATGTTTTATGGATACAATTTTCAAACTAAGAGAATGCTGGCAAGACTTTTATACTAATCATGGGAATAAACACAACAGAGGGCAAAGTAATTAGTTCACAGTAGATGATATTAGTAGTTTCTTTAAGTGGGCACAATGTAGTGTAAATGGCAGTGATGATGTGGCACCATTGGAAGGAAGTGATGGGAATAAATGTTTTCAGCAGCTGAATTATGTGAGTGAATGTGTGGGAGTGAATGGAGAGGTAAGTGATGTACATGTTGATGGAAATCAAAATTCTATGGTTTCACAAGTAAAAAATACTTTTTACAATACTGCTGCTCATTTGTCTGTAGATGTTGTCGATTAAATTTATTTGTGTTACTGATGAAGTGAATGGCAATGAAGCCACTAATAACTGAGTTGGTAGTGATTCAGACGAAGATATAGCTGATTTTTTTTTTGATAACGTGGAAAATATTAATGAAGCTAAAGTCTTTCTAGTGGATTATACAGAGAAACCAAAGGTGATTGAACCAAATGTAAGTGCATTAGTAGAAAATGTTAGAGAATATGTAACAAATAAGACCAATGATGCAGAAAAATTTAAGGAGATGGGAGACTTGGATGTAGTAGTTAATACATTGCAGGAAGCACATCATACTACAGGAATCAAGAGCTGGTTTTATAAACACTGAAATATCTACAGTCAGAGGGAATGGGAAGGGTTTGCTTGTGTCAGCAGGTATGTATAAATTACTGGAAAGCCAATAAATTCAAATTTGCATGGTACGGTTGTTATGTAAGACAGGATATTTCTTGGAAAATAACTTAAAGCATATTTTTGAGAGTGATTTGGAAATAGAACCACTTGAGCACGAAAGTAATGTAACAGTCATGTAGTCATTGCTTATAAACATAATTTTGAAGAAATTAAGAGGGATTTGATGGCAGAAGAAAAGCTTTAGGACAGAATCAGTACTAGAATACAATGAACAGTGAATGTAAAAATATGAGACTTTGAAGCAGAGGCTTTAATGGATGCAGGAATCATGTCATGAATATTTTTAGATCACAAGAGAGCACACACACACCTGGTTGAGACACCAGTCTCAGGGGTGAAGATATGAGGAGCAACTAATAAGCTAAGCAGGCTAGTAAGAAAGCATATTTTGCTAACATTCAAAACAGAGATGCTGAATTTAGTCAGGCATGTTTAGTAATCCCAAATCTGAATTTGAATTTCATATTAGGTATGGAATGGATGATAAAAGAACATACCATGATTAACTGCTGCAGGCAATTTGAATTTAAAGTATATGATAATGGTTTTAACAGTTCCATTAAACAAGGATTTATCAGACAAAGGAATTGTAGCTTCAAATCCAACTGTGCCATGAGTCTGCTGACAACCACAGACAGTGAGATCAGTCTGAGTTATAAGGAGAGGACAGTCAGTTCAATTAATAAAGAATTAAACAAACTGAGGGGATAAATGAAACACAGTTGGAGCAACTCTTTGCTCCTACCTTCCATACTTCACAAAAGCACTTCTGCGAACCTTGCAGAACTAGAACTTCCAAAAGAAAGGATATTTGGAGACATGGCTT
This sequence comes from Schistocerca piceifrons, assembly GCF_021461385.2. Lineage (NCBI taxonomy): Eukaryota > Metazoa > Arthropoda > Insecta > Orthoptera > Acrididae > Schistocerca > Schistocerca piceifrons. The sequence goes on along the minus strand of NC_060140.1, from coordinate 422,163,807 downwards.
AGCCACAGCCTGTGGGATGTTTCCAGAATGAGATTTTCACTCTGCAGCAGAGTGTGTGCTGTTATGAAACTTCCTGGATGATTAAAACTGTGTGCTGGACCGAGACTCGAATTCAGGACCTTTGCCTTTCACGGGCAAGTGCTCTACCATCTGAGCTACCCAAGCACAACTCACGACCCTTCTTCACAGTTGCAATTCTGCCAGTACCTCACCTCTTACCTTCCGAACTTCACAGAAACTTTTCTGCAAACCATGCAGAACTTTATCCTTTCTTCCGGGACATACTGGCAGAATTGAAGCTGTGAAGATGGGTCGTGAGTCGTACTTGGGTAGCTCAGATGGTAGAGCACATGCCCACGAAAGACAAAGGTCCCGAGTTCGAGTCTCAGCCTGGTACACAGTTTTAATCTGCCAAGAAGTTTTATATCAGTGCACACTCCACTGAAGAGTGAAAATTCCATTCTGGAACTCTTTACATTGTTAGAAAACTATTGTGATTTATTATCTGAAGCTCCCATGAAAGACCAGAAACTTTCTTCCAAGAGTGCCAATTCTGCAAGGTTCGCAGAAGAGCTTCTGTGAAGTTTGGAAGGTAGGAGGCAAGGTACCGGCAGAATTGAAGCTGTGAAGACAGATTGTGAGTCATGCTTGGGTAACTCAGATGGTAGAGCACTTGTCTGCGAAAGGCAAAGGTCCCGAGTTCGAATCTCGGTCCGGCACACAGTTTTAATCTGCCAGGAACTTTCATGTCAGTGCACACTCCACTGAAGAGTGAAAATCCCATTCTGGAACTCTTTTAATTGTTAGAAAATTATTGTTATTTATTCTCTGAAGCTCCCATGAAAGACCAGACACTTGAAGGTATATAAGTAAATGCTGAATATATGATGAAGTGCCTGAGTGTGGATGGAGTGTGTATGAATTATGGTTGCCATTGTTTTATTCTTTATGTGTGTGTTTGCCAAAAAATACTGACTAAAGGAAAGTAGGAATAAACAAATAAGATTTCTTTGCTGCCAATGTAGAAAAGTTAATGCTACTTCACATGTTACAGTTACATGTGGAGTAGCATTTCATCACCTGAATAGTTCTGGCTTTGTTAATGACTAAAATGTGTTTATATGCAAATACTTGTGTTGATTATAATATATTCCTTTATGTTTATCAGGTTGTAAACTGGATAAATGGTATATATCAGCACCTGCATCATTCTGGAGATAAATCCTGAAATAATGCATCCAACTGAGCATTCAGTTATATGAATTTAGTTTTTTTTTATACACATATAAAAAAAAAATTTGCATCATCTTGGTTCTGAGAGTTCCAGAACCTGTGCAGGAAATTGGAATAGAGATCAACATAAACATCATTTCCGCCCTTTTTACTGCTCATGAAAACCACACATTGAATGTTGTACCACCATACAGCAAGACCTTGAGAGGTCGTGGTTCAGATTGCTGTACACACCAGTACCTCTAATACCCAGTAGCAAGTCCTCTCGCATTGATGCATGCCTGTATTGGATGTGGCATACTACCCACAAGTTCATCAAGGCACTGTTGGTCCAGATTGTCCCACTCCTCAACGGCGATTCTGCAGGCAGTAGTAGTCGACCGAGACAGATGCAGCAACAGGGAAATAACCGCTTTTGTGACATTTACGAGTTCCTAACCAGGAGCAAAATTTTCTTATATTATCTGTGTGCTTTAATAGTTTAGTTTCTTGAGTTTCTGCGCGTAAATTTAATATCTAATAGCCACAGTTCTCGTGTTTGTGTTTGTGTCAGAAGGTACACCAATTTTGTGAAATATTACAAGTTCCTAATCAGGGCAAATTATTTAGTTTCACCTGAGTGCTTCAGTAGTTACGTTTTTGAATATCTGCAGACTACTAGACACAGTTCGTGCATTTCCGTCAGGGCATACATTAGAGTTGCGCAGCATGTGCCGACAGCCCATTTATCTGAACAGTTTAGTTTTCCACTATCTTTATTATGGACAGGGACTACGATTGTTATGTGCGGATGCAAGCCAAGTTGGCGACACTTTGCTCTCATCTTCAGGCTGTGATGGCTTCGGTTACACAGATTGAGGCTGCAGTGGACGGACACCTCTGTTGTGGGCCGGCCGTGGGGATCCAACGGACGTCCAGCGGGTCCAAGTCCTCTGATCGGTCTTCAGCGGTGGCCAACTCAGTTACTGCTCACACTAAGGCTGACCCCTCATCTGTGGTCGAGTGGGAGGTCGTCCCCAGGAAAAGCAGGCGGTGAAAGACTTCCCAGGCGACTGCCTCCCCGGTTTGTCTGACAAACAGGTTCCAGGTGCGGTCTGTGGCTGACATCGTCACTGAGCCAGATGGTGTCGCCTGTCCTATTTCAGAGGAAACCACTCAGTCTGCAAGATCCGGGCAATCACAGAGGGTGGGATTATTGGTAGTTGTGAGCTCCAATGTTAGGCGCATTATGGGGCCCCTTAGGGACTTGGCCGACAAAGAGGGTAAGAAATCCAATGTGCCATGAAGAGCACAGGGTGTAGCCAACTGCAGGTGGTTTCTCACATTGGTACCAATGACGTGTGCCACTTTGGATCAGAAGAGATTCTCTCTGGTTTCGAGCGGCTAACAGAAGTGGTAAAGTCTGCTAGTCTTGCTTGCAAGATGAAAGCAGAGGTGACATTTGCAAGATAGTCGACAGGACTGATTGCGGACCTCTGGTACAGAGCCGAAAGGAGGGTCTGAATCAGAGGCTCAGACAGTTCTGCGACCATGTAGGCTACACATTACTTGACTTGTGCCAAAGGGTGGTTGGGTTTCGGGTTCCGCTGAATAGGTCAGGTGTCCAATATACGCAGGAGGCGGCTACATGGGTAGCAGGGGCTGTGTGGTGTGGACTGGTCGGTTTTTTAGGTTAGAGGGTCTCGGGAAAACACAAGAAGGGCTTCGGTCACAAAGGGTGCAGGCTGAACACAGGAAGAACGTAGATACAGGAACCATTGGTATAACAGTTGTAAATTGTTGTGGCGGTGTTGAGAAAGTACCAGAGCGTCAAGCACTAATAGAAAGCACTGATGCTCAAATTGTTATAGGCACTGAAAGCTGGCTAAAGCCGGATATACGCTCAGCCGAAATTTTTGTGAAGAACCTAACAGTGTTCCGAAAGGATAGGCTAAACACGGTTGGTGGTGGCGTGTCTGTTGCTGTCAGAAGTAGTTTAACTTGTCGCGAAATTAAAGTAGATACTTCCTTTGAGTAAGTATGGGCAGATATCAATCTTGGCAACCAGAATAAAATAATAATTCGATCTTTTTACCGACCTCCCAATTCAGATGATACAGTTGCTGAAAGGTTCAAAGAAATGTTGAGTTTGACTTCAAACACGTACCCGACTCATACGATAATAGTTGGTGGTGACTTTAATTTACCCTTGATATGTTGGCGAAAATACATGTTTAATTCCGGAAGTACGCATAAAATATAATCCGAAATTGTACAAAACACATTCTCTGAAAATTATTTCGAGCAGTTCATTCATGAGCCCATGCGATTAGTAAACGGTTGTGAAAACACACTTGACCTCTTAGCAACAAATAATCCTGAGTTAATAACGAGCATCAAAACCAATTCAGGGATTAGTGAACACAGGGTTGTCGTGGCGAGATTGAATATTGTAATCCCCAAATCCTCGAAAAATAACCGAAAAATATATCTATTCAAAAAAGCAGATAAAAAAATTCACTTGACACCTTCCTGCGAGACAATCTCCACTTATTCCAAATTAATAATATAAATGTAGAACAGATGTGACTTGAATTCAAAGTAATAATATCAGCAGCAATTGAGAGATTTATACCAAATAACTTAACAAACAACGGAGTTGATCCTCCTTGGTACACAAAATGGGTTAGAATACTGTTGCAGAAACAATGAAACAAACATGCCAAATTTAAACAAATGCCAAATCCCCAAGATTGATGATCTTTTACACAAGCTCAAAATTTAGTGCGGACTTCAATGCGAGATGCCTATAAAAGTTTCCACAACGAAACTATGCCTGAAACCTGCCAGAAAATACAAAGAGATTCTGGTCGTATGTGAAGTATGTTAGCGGCAAGAAACAATCAATGCCTTCTCTGCGCAATAGCAATGGAGATACTATCGAAGACAGTGCTGCTAAAGCAGAGTTACTAAACACAGCCTTCCGAAATGCCTTCACAAAAGAAGATGAAGTAAATATTCCAGAATTCGAATTGAGAACAGCTGCCAACATGAGTAATGTAGAAGTAAATATCCTCAGAGTAATGAAGCAACTCAAATCACTTAACAAAAGCAAGTCTTCTGGTCCAGACTGTATACCAATTAGGTTCCTTTCTGAGCATGCTGATGCATTAGCCCCATACCTAACAATCATATACAATCGTTCGCTTTACGAAAGATCCATACCCAAAGACTGGAAAGTTGCACAGGTCACACCAATATTCGGGAAAGGTATTAGGAGTAATCCACTAAATTACAGGCCTGTATCATTAAAGTCGATATGCGGCAGGATATATATTGTGTTCGAACACTATGAATTGCCTTGAAGAAAATGGTCTATTGACGCACTGTCAACATGGGTTTAGAAAACATGGTTCCTGTGAAACACAACTAGCTCTTTATTCACACAAAGTGTTGAGTGCTATTGACAAGGGATTTCATATCAATTCCATATTACTAGATTTCCGGAAGGCTTTCAACACTGTACCACACCAGCAGCTCGTAGTGAAATTGTGTGCCTATGGAGTATCATCTCAGTTAAGTGATTTCCTGTCAGAGAGGTCACAGTTCGTAGTAATTGATGGAAAGTCATAGAATAAAACACAAGTGATTTCTGGCATTCCCCAACGGACGGTTGTAGACCCTTTGCTGTTCCTTATCTATATAAACAATTTGGGAGACAATCTGAGCAGCCATCTTCAGTTGTTTGCAGATGATCCTGTCATTTATCGACTAATAAAGTCATCAGAAGATCAAAACAAACTGCAAAATGATTTATAAAAAATATCTGAATGGTGCGAAAAGTGGCAGTTGACCCTAAATAACGAAAAGTGTGAGGTCATCTACATGAGTGCTAAAAGGAACTTGTTAAACTTTGGTTACACGATGAATCAGTCTCATCTAAAAGCTGTAAATTCAACAAAATACCTAGGTATTGCAATTATCAACAACTTAAGTTGGAAAGAACACATAGAAAATGTTGTGGGGAAGGCTAACCAAAGACTGCGTTTTATTGGCAGGACGCTTAGAAAATGTAACAGACCTACTAAGGAGACTGCCTACACTATGCTTGTCCGTCCTCTTTTAGAATACTGCTGTGCAATGTGGGATCCTTACCAGATAGGACTGATGGACTACATAGAAAAAGTTCAAAGAAAGGCAGCACATTTTGTATTATCGTGAAATATGGGAGAGAGTATCACAGAAATGGTACAGGATTTGGGCTGGAAATCATTAAAAGAAAGGCATTTTTTGTTGCAACGGAAGCTCCTCATGAAATTCCAATCACCAACTTTCTCCTCCGAATGTGAAAATATTTTGTTGACACCGAGCTACATAGGGAGGAACAATCACCACAATAAGGGAAATCAGAGCTCGTACGGAAAGGTGTTCATTCTTTCGGCGCGCTATAGGAGATTGGAATAATAGAGAAATGTGAAGGTGGTTCGATGAACCCTCTGCCAGGCACTTAAATGTGATTTGCAGAGTATCCATGTAGATGTATATGTAGACGTAGATCCCTCAGAGTGGTTGGTGGGTCACGTCCATAAACAGCCCTTTTCAGTCTATACCAGGCATGTTTGATAGGTTTCATGCTTGGAGAACATGCTGGCCACTCTAGTTGAGCAATGTTGTTATCCTGAACGAAGTCGTTCACAAGATGTGCATGATGGGGGCATGAACTGTCATCCATGGAGATGAATGCCTCATCAATATGCTGCTGGTATGGTTGCACTATCGGTCGGAAGATGGCATTCACGTATTGCACAGCCATTACGGCGCCTTCCATGACACCAGCGACATACCTCAGCCCCACATAATGCCAGCCAAAAACAGCAGGGAACCTCCATCTTGCTGGACTCGCTGGACAGTGTGTCTAAGACATTCAGCTTGACTGGGTTGCCTCCAAACGCGTCTCTGACGATTGTCTGGTTCAAGGCATACACAACACTCACTGGTGAAGAGAACGTGATGCCAATCCTGAGTGGTGCAGTTGGCATGTTGTTGGTCCCATCTGTACCGCACTGCATAGTGTTGTGGTTGCAAAGATGGAGCTTGCCATGGAGGTCAGGATTGAAGTTGCACGTCATGCAGACTATTGCGCACAGCTTGAGTCGTAACATGACGTCCTGTGGCTGCACGAAAAGCATTATTCAACATGGTGGCGTTGCTGTCAGGCTTCCTCCAAGCCATAATCTATAGGTATCAGTCATCCACTACAGTAGTAGCCTTTTGGCGGCCTGAGTGAGTCAGAGCATCGACAGTTCCTGTCTCTCTGTACCTCCTCCATGTCCGAACAACATTGCTTTGGTTCACTCCAAGACGCCTGGACACTTCCCTTGTTGAGAGCCCTTCCTGGTACAAAGTAATAGTGTGGACATAATCAAACTGCAGTATTGACCATCTAGGCATGGTTGAACTACAGGCAACACGAGGTGTGTACCTCCTTCCTGGTGGAATGACTGGAACTGATCGGCTGTCGGACCCCTTCTATCTAATAGGTGCTGCTCATGCATGGTTGTTTACATCTATGGGCAGGTTCAGTGACATCTTTGAACAGTCAAAGGGACTGTGTCTGTGATACAATATCCACAGTCAACATCTATCTTCAGGAGTTCTGCGAACCAGGGTGATGTAAAACTTTTTTAAAAGTGAGTGTAATGTCTGCAATGTTTGTTACAACAGTTCAGTGAACTTGGCAACCTGTTTTGAATGGTATACAAGGATGAATGTGGATGAGATGGATAAATATGATGACTGAGTAGTAGACTGGATCCTAGTTTGGGCTTATTTCCATGTCCAGAGCACTGGAGGACCAGAGAAGATTCAGCGCTGGTGCTATGTTGCAAGGACATGCGAGTGTGGTGAAAGTAATTCCCTGAACATTTCAAGTAAATTGTGAATTTATGTTATGAATGGAGTAAGTACTCCTCTGAAGAACTTTCCTTTTGTTATTGTTTACATGAACTTTCCCTTTAAAATGTATTTGTTTACGACAGAATACCTGTTCTTGTTTTTGCTATCATGAAGGCTAAACAGTAGTACACAATGATTTAATACTCATACACACAGAAATGCAAAGATAAGGGAAGATAAGTTTTTTGTGTAAAATTTATGTCAGCTGCCATTTTCATTTATCAGGGTAATTAAATGTTTGGTTTGTTGAACTGCAAACCCATTGAAGGCCACTGCATGTCATACAGTTACCTCTAACTTGGTGGAGTCACACTTTTCACAATTAAATTACAAAAAAGCTGAAGTGACAAAGAAACTGGTATGGGCATGTGTATGCAAATAAAGAGGTATATAAACAGGCAGAATATGGCACTGGGGTCGGCAACACCTATATAAGACAACAAGTGTCTGGTGCAGTCGTTAGAGCACTTTTTGCTGTTACAAAGGCAGGTTAGCATGATTTAAATGAGTTTGAATGTGGTGTTACAATTGGTGCTTGAATGATGGGACACAGCTTCTCCAATGTAGCAATGAAGTGGAGATTTTCCCATACGACAATTTCATGAGTGTACTGTGAATATCAGGAATCCAGTGAAACATCAAATCTCTGACATTGCTAGGGCTGGAAGAAGATACTGCAAGAAGGGGTCCAACGATGACTGAAAAGAATCATTCAACATGACAGAAATACAACCCTTCCAAAAATTGCTGCAGATTTCAATGCAGGGCCATCAACATGTGTCAGTGTGTGAACCATTCAATGAAACATTATTGATATGGGCTTTTGGAGCCGAAGTCCCATTCGTGTACCCTTGATGGCTGCATGACACAAAGCTTTACACGTCACGTGGGCCTGTCAACACTGACATTGGACTGTCGATCACTGGAAACATGTTGCCTGCTCAGACAAGTCTCCTTTCAAATTGTATCAAGTGGATTGGCATGTATGGGTATGGAGACAAACTGATGAATGTGTGGACCCTGCATGTAAGCAGAGGACTGTTCAAGCTGGTGGAGGCACTGTAATGATGTGGGGCATGTGCAGTTGGAGTGATATGAGATCCCTGGTATGTCTAGATATGACTCTGACAGGTGACATGTACGCAAGCACCCTGTCTGATCACCTGCATCCATTCATCTCCATTGTGCATTCTGACAGACTTGATCAATTCCAACAGGACAGTGCAACACACCACATGTCCAGAATTTCTACAGAGTGGCTCCAGGAACACACTTCTGATTTTTAAACACTTCCACTAGCCACCAACACTCCTCAGACATGAACATTACTGAGCATGTCTGGGATGTCTTGCAACATGCTGTTCAGAAGAGATCTACACCCCCTCTTACTCTTATGGATTTATTGACAGTCCTGCAGGATTCATGATGTCAATTCCCTCCAACACTACTTCATACTACTTCAGCCATTAGTCAAGTCTGAGCCACATCATGCTGCGGCACTTCTGTGTACTCATGGAGCCCTACACAACATTAAGCAGGTGTACCAGTTTCTTTGGCCCTTCAGTGTGGTTCACAATGAATTTTTACCACAAACTTATAACTTTATTTTGATATTTTGCAATTAAAATAATAATAATAATAATAATAATAATAATAATGTTTATTATTATAAGTGTCAATTTGTTCCCTCTAAACACCACAGAGAAATTTCATTTTTTCTTTCACTTCGGTGTTACTTATATGATGGGCAGCAGACATTGGTCAAAAAATTTTGTTATGAATAAAAAATTTTTTGGGGCTAATTATGACAATACAAGTCACAGTCTCCATTAAAATATAATAAATATTTACATATGAAGTCAAAGACATATTTGAAGTTGGAACAGTGTAGTGAAAACACTCTCAGGCAGCTGGTGGATAAGACATGCGGCAATGGGTGCTGGAAGGGGTTCTGAGAGCAAGTAGCAGAAACTCTGGTGGCCATGAGGCCAACAGCTCTTATATAAGATCATAGCCTATGCGTTCAAAAAATGGTTCAGCACATCTGGAATTTTTACTTCAATCTGTCATGGCAAATTCAAATATTTAGCAGTTCTTATTTTTAAAACTATAATTATGAGAACATCGTATACATTTACATTTCCATACAAGAGATTTAATGAAATATCCATCCATTACAAACATAACTACCACAAAACATATAATGTAGATGGCAGTTCAAGAAGGGAGAAGAAGAAGAAGCAGGAAGCTTTCATCTTCTAAGATCACTGCACCAGATTCATTTTGAAAATAAAATTTATTCATTCATGCTGTACTTACATGAAAGAAAATGAGGCAGCTATACTCTAAATAATTTTGGTGAGAACCCCACCTAGTAATTTTACGTAGGTGGAATGTCATTCACATTGCGAGCACTTATTGTAGTTGTTTTTTGTGAAAAAACGACCCCTGCCTGACTGACACTAAGTGCTGACTAAAGTGTTTGGCAGAGGGATCATAGAATTACTTCCAGACCGTTTCTCAATTGTTCCACTGTCAAACACCATGTGGGAAAAATGAACACCTAAATTTTTCCATGTGGGCACTGGCTTCTCTTATTTGATTACAATGGCCATTTCCCTCTATGTAGGTGCAAATCAACAAAAATTTTTCATACCCGGTGGAGAAAACGTGTGACTGAAATTTTGTGAAAATATATTGTCACAATGAAAAACACATTTGCTTTAATGACTGTCAAACTCCAGAAGAGGACAGACAAGCATAGTATTGGCAGTCTCTCTAATACATTTTCTGCAACTTCTAAGTGTACTGCCTATAAAATGCAGTTTCGGTTGCCCCCTCCCCCCCCCCCCCCCCCAAAAAAAAAAAAAAAAAAAAAAAAAAAAAAAAAAAAAAAAAAAAAAAAAAATAATAAAATAAAATTAAAAAAAATCTTATTTTCTATGTGATTGCTCCAGTTTTAGTTGTTTGTAACTGTAATCCCTCAGTATTTAGTTGAATCAACAACTTGTCCATTACTACAATATGTGACCATTACAACAAGAAATCACAAAGCCGATTGCACAAGTGAGTGATTTTTCATAGGCACACAATTTGATTAGAGGTTGTTGGTGAGGAATGGTGTCAATACCTTTCTGGAAATGTAGAAACATTGAATCAGATTGATAGCACTCATTACTTCATATGAATACAGTGACTATATTTTCTGAATCCCTGTTGGTTGTCAGAAGTTTTTTTGCTCTGACGCATCTCGTAATGTTGGAACACAGCATATGTTCCAAATCCTGCTACAAGTTGATGTCAATAATGTGGGCCTGTAATCCAGTGTATTACTTCTATTTTCTTTCCTGTGTATCAGTATGACCTGTGCAACATTCTAGTCTTTAGGTATGGATCTTTGTCAAATGGGTAATTAATTGTATGTGATTGCTAAGAACGGAGCTATTTCATCAGTGTGCTTCGAAAGCAACCTATTTGGTACATAATCTGGAATGGAGGACTTGCCTTTATAAAGTGACTTAAGTTGCTTCATTACATCACTTCCAAATTACTTATGTTGGCTGCTGTTCATGGTTTGAATTCTTGAATACTTACTGCACCTTCTCTGATGAAGAAATTTTGGAAAACTGTGTTAAGTAATTCTGCTTTAGTTGCACTGTTGTTGGTAGTACTACTACCACCATTATTCAATGAAGAAATCAAAAATGTCTTTGCCACTGGTGTACTTTATTACTACTGCAATATCTTTGAATTTTCTGCTGGATTTTGAGACAGATTTCTGTTGTGGAAGCTATTAAAAACATCTCACGCTGAAGTCCACACTAAGTTTTGAGCATTTGAAAACTACTACCAGTCTCTGAAATTTTATTTTCTTTCAAATCTGGCATGTGCTTTTTGTTGTTTCTGCAACAAGGCCTTGATCTGATTCATCGTATTAATTTACTTGGTATAAGATCCAATTTCTGTTAACACTAGTTCTTTGAATTTAAGCCACATCTGGTTGACATTTATATAACACGGAAGGAATGGAGAGTATCTCTTAGGAAGGCAAAAGAGGATTTTTTATCCAGTTTTTTGAATACCGTAGAAATCTTTTGCATCTATTTTTTATGGATTTGAATGATATGGTATTTTATTCACTCTTGCTACAATTGCCTTGCTATCTCTAATTCCAGTGTCTATCAAAACAGTCTTTATTTCTTAGGGTTTGTCACTAAGAGGTCTAGTATGCTATTGCAATCATTTTCACAATGTGTGGGCTTTTGTATTAATTTTTCACATTAAACTGGTATGAGTAATGGCTAAAATCTTGAGTGCCAGCTAACAAAGATTTGGAAGCAATGATGCCAACACTTGCAGCAGTAAAGCAACATACTTGGGTCTTCACAGTCTGGCTTGTTTGTCATTAGATGCAACCTATCATGTGGTGTTAAAGAACTAAAATGTCTAACTTCGAGATTTTATTTTAAACGGACATGAAAAGTTAATTGAGAGCATTATTCAAATATGTCCATAGACACAGTGGGTTGCTTCTGTAAACATACTGATCTGAAAATGATCCAAGGATATTGAAACTAGCCATTGTGGGAAAAAATGTACAACTGGGGCTGAAAGATAAACAGTACATAATTTTTAAATAAATAAATAAAGTAATACATTTGCTGAATTCCCTTGTGACTAATATTTCTGCTATAGTTAATCAAGAACATTTTGCCCAAAAATATCTCTCCTTCCAGATCTATTTCTCTTCCACAACCCAAAAGTTCAAACAGTGACACATTGCCGTAGAATCAGTAGCTATTCATTATTTTATCTATGATAGAAGTGTGTCGTTCACAGTGTTCATACATTATCACTCGACAACTGCAGTAGCTCTCACTATATCACATTCACATCAGACCATTTCAACTTAAAAAATGCCAATTAAAAGAATGTAATGAATGTCAGACCCCTTCAATAATGATACTACGTATACAACTGTAGCATTAGTTATCCTTTTGTTTATGGACCAGGTTCTGGCACAGATAATAACTCTATGGTTGTGCAATTTTCAATGTGGCTCAGTGTATAGCGTTTCCACTAACATCCTGAGCTGATCATTGGAGGACTCTGCTACCATGCTGGACAAAGTATACGTTTCATCGCACAGGTCCAAGATGTTCTCTAGTTGTTTCTGCCACCCTAAATCACACCATCTCTCACACCAGAGGAAACACATTTAGGGCAGTTATTAGCTTTATCAAATAGTTACTTTGGGTATCCTTAACAACTGCACTTACCATGCAATAGCATATTGTATTACGTACAAATATTTCACTTATAGACAACAAACAAAATGAAATATTCTTTTGATCACCACAACTTCTTTCTCTTAACTACAAAAGTGTGAGTAATGAAAGTTTATAAGAAAACTTAGGAAAATGTTTAATTTTTATTGATCAATAATCTATATTTCTTGTTTTTATCCAAGTAATGACACTGAGTTTGTGTATACATTAAGGACCATCTCACTTGGAGTGGCATCGGTTCTGTAGGCTAGCAAATTGCTTCAAGTGTTTGGGCTGTGCTGTGATATGTGAGCGAGGTGTTGACAGCCTGGTGGGCCAGCCATGTGTATCTGCACCCTGGAGGCCACCCTTTACAATGCACCCTGGCATGACTGAGCCCACTCCCACTTCATGAGCAAGCCCACCTGAAGCAGGCTAGCAGTACACAATATATGCCTCTGAAAAGAGGTTAGCATTGGTAATATTTGGTAATGGGAACAACAAGGAAACTCGGAAATTTGTGAACAGATAGTTACAAGATTTATGCCACCTGTACTGGAATAAGAAAACATGTTCTCTGTCAGGGTCTCTCACTGTGCAGGGAAAATCAGTAATATCCTTCCAAGTACCCTTTCCTCTCCTCACAATTTGCCACTATGCTACTCACCCAAACTAATTAACTTTTTTTTACTTATGCCACTCTTGCTCCCACCATCCCTACTACATGGGTGGCACCCTTGAAGAGGAGACAGGTACAAAACCTGTTTCATACAACTACCCACTACTTCCATTTCATGCACTGGCACTGGCACTTCTTACCCTATCAAAGATAAGGACACGTGTAAATTTAGCTATGTGGCACACTGCAATGACTAGGCACAATTCTATGTGACAGTAATTATTAACGTCTACTTGCCAAGCTGTGAACTAAATGCTAGACCAGCTGGTTGTGAAGCACACTGCTCAGCACAATCTGTTGACTTTATGGAAGCTTTACAAACTGTACCATCTGGTATCCCCTCTCCCTCATACAAGGAAACACCAAAATTGTTCGAATTTTGCAGTTGGGAACTGTTATTACTCCAGAATAAATAACTCGCTCTGCAGTGGTGTGTGCACAGTTTTGAAATTTCCTGGTAGATTTTAACTGCGCTATGGATCATAACTCGAACTTGGAACCTCTTTAGGTAGCCAAGGAGCAAAGCAGGAATGAGGTTCTGGTGGAAATTACAAGCAAGGCTGTGAGAGGAAGTCATGAGATATGTCCGGGTAGCTCATTTGGTAAGAGTGCTGCCTGCAAAAAACAAGATTCCGGGTTTGTGTCTCAGTCTGGCACACGGTTTTAATCTGCCAAGGAGTTTCCTCTAATATATTCTTTATTCCTGCAAACTACCTTTGCTAGTTGCTGTCCTCCACCAGACACTTCTGTTGACACCACATTTCACCTTTTTCTCCTTATTCTAGCTTCTCCAATGTCACTCTATTGAATTTTATTACCATTTAGTAACAAGGGTTATATCATACATCATCCAACAGAGCACTTAACAGTTATTGTGAATGGCACAGGAGATGTGAAGGGCAGTCAAATGAAAATGAAACAGATGGAAAAAAGAAAGTAAACTTTATTATTTCAAAAGTAATTGACCTAAATTTTAACACATTAATCCTTCTGTGAGACAAAACAGTCAATGTCTTCATAGAAAAATGTTTTCAGTTGCCTATGAGACCATGATTGTACCCAGGCAATCACCTCTTCACCCGAAGCAAATCAATGGTGTCGAATATCTTTCTTCAGGGCTCCAAAAATATGGAAATCATATGGAGAGAGATCAGCACTGTATGGAGGATGTGTATGGGCTTCCCAGAAAACTTTTGCAGTGTAGTCAAAACAATCTGCCAACAAAGTCCCAAGGTTGTTCCACTATGGTGCAAAAGTTTTGTAGGGAAGCCTTTACACATCCTGCATACAGTCCTGACATCTCTCCGTGCAATTTCCATATTTTTGGAGCTCTGAGAAAAAGATTTTTGCTGCCATCAACGTGCTTCAGATGAAGAGGTGCTTGCCTTGGTACAATCGTGGTTCTGTAGACAACCACAAACATTTTTTTTATGAAGGCATAACCGTATTTCTCATAATGGAATAACTGAATTAACAATTATGAAGACTATGTTTGAAATAATAAACGGTTTACTTAATTTTTTCCAAACTGTCTCATTTTCACTTGACTGCACCTTATATAATCATCTTTAAAAAAATCGTCCAAAGAACTTGAAGCAGGATAGTTTTAGGTGCCTAGAAAAGTTAATAAAATGAAAACCTCATACAGATAATAAAAAAATAATTTATTGAGACTGCACAGAGAGGTGATCATAAGGAAGGATTATGAATCTCATCTAAGAAACACAATTTTAAACAAGACTTGAGCAAATTTACACTACAATAAATGCATCAGTTATATGTACCATATCACAGGATCATATTAAATGCTTTACTCTACCATCACCAACCTGGCAGTAGCTACTGAGTATTCAAAATATTCGCATGTTTGATAAAAAATTTGTATCTTTGAACTTTGTTGTACCCAGAGAACATTACAAAATTATGTTTCTCAAGAAAATATATCTTTAGGAACAGCTTGGATACCAGATAATACTGACTCTGTACAAAGTTAAAATAAATATCCACTCAACTGGAGCATCCATTCCGTGATTCATTCTTCCAAAGTAAGTAATAACAATTAATGTTAACAGATGGAAAGAAAAATCACAGTGTTGAGTATGTAACAAAAGTACCAGTTGTAAAGCAATTAATACCTATCAGGTGTGTACTGCTCAACAACCTTAAAATGCACCAAAAAAATCTGATGTGTGATCACTAATCTGCTTCAAATAAAATAATATAAAAATAATGTAAAATATCTTAGGTAACATACAAATAGAAAATGTTTGCATTATAATTTCATAGTAAGTACATAGTTACAACGAGTAATATAAAATGACACATACATTCTTTCATTCTGATATCATGCTGTTCCACTAACATACAGGTATAACACCACTTTATCATGCTAATAACTGATTTAAAAAATAAAAGTTAATTAAAAACATAATAAAATATGCTTAACTTATTTATATACTCTTCCAGCAGGTAAAATGGACATTGTGTTTAAAATCCCAACACATGCAAATAAAATATGTTCATAAATCCCTGAAAGTAAAGTTTACATTAAAAACAATGTTACAGTAATTCTTGATAATTTCTTAATTTAAGGAGATATACATACAACAGTATGGTTTTCTCACTAAGTCATCCACTTTGCAAAAAGATTCTTAACTTATTACCCTTTAAAACTCTCAAAAATAAATCTATATTATTCGACAGCAGTTTATACACAATTGGCAGTGCACTTCACAGATTGCTTTCCACCCTGTGTGCATCACAACAATGCCAGTTTTTGAAGTATGGAGGAACTGCTCTCAGCCGTGACTGGTCACACTGACTCCACTACTATTGCTGTCATTCAGTCCACAAGGAACTTGCCAGTGCAGGCGGTTGCCAGCATTGTACAGTTCCTCTAGTGCTGCACGTACAGCACTTGCACCCTTTGCTTCTAGATGGCAGTAGTGTTGGTACAAATGAAGAGCTGTGCGTGCATCCTCCACTGAATCATGTGTCTCCGACTGGATGTTTATGCCTGGAGACACACAGTGAACAAGAACAGTTTAGTCCCAATAAAAAAATGAAGTGCCATTGTAGAGCAGTGGCGTTTAGACTGTGCTACATTTCATTAACAACTTAAAAAAAATTCTTTTGTTGTATGAATTTAGTCTTGAAATAACTGACTGATACATTAAATCACAGAACTATAAAATTATGAGACAGAACTTGTTGCCAGCACCTATGTTCAGCACATGATTCTTAGAGGGACCTACCTATAAGATGGATACCTCTCATCTTGGGGTCTGAATGACCCGATCCTTTTTAACTTTCACAAATATTCCTGTTTCCTCCCCAAGGAATAAACTAACAGATCCAAAAGCTAGGTTAATTTCTTGTACTTTTATGTGCCTGTATTAGCACTACTATGAATTTTATCTTCTGAAGGCAAGTAGTGCAATTGTGATTCACAATTTTATATTTTTCTTAAGTGAATTTGCCTTTCGATATATACTAAAAGATAATGAATTGACAACAAAAAAAGAGATCCACTATACATAATTTCTTACTTTACCATTTTTTAAATGAGTACAGTAATTATGAACTATTTATAAACACATTTATACCTACAGTACCGGCCTCCCTCTTCGGATAATACATGGGTGGCAACCCTTCACAGCGCTTCACGTTGAGCAATCCTGCCCTATTCCATACATGTCCACCTTGCTATGCTCATGCACTAGTGCAGTGAGGTTCTTTCTTTGTATTCCTCTGTCTCCTTCTGCCAAAAGAGCTCTCATTTCTGCCAAATGACTGGACACCAGTCTACTACAGTCACTAGCTAATGGGAGCAAAACAACAGCTTCATTCCAAGCTAGGCTTCTGTTGGCCTCACCTCACTTTCAGTTCTCTTCATGGTGGTAACATCTGGGGTAGGCCCTGCACACACAATGTGATTGTCACGCCACACGACTATGAATTTTGTATCTCCAACAGTGCAGTAGATAGTATTGAGCCATTCTTGGATGTTTATTGTAAAAGTATTCTAACTCACTCGCAGTGTCTTTACACCTTTAACCCAGCACAGGGCACAAAAGCACTGCATCGCTCCGCAGTGCAATTTCGCGCACCAGCAGGTGCTTGTGCCCACATAGGTACTAGCTGAGACTTGAGCTCCCATACATCATATCCTGTATGCTCATGTGAAGACATCACCTTATTTAATCCAACATCGTTTTCAGTGTCTGTATTTTAAGATCCCATGAAATGTTTTATTTTTTCTTCACACCTCACAGTATCAGAAGATTGGTTGATAGCATCTTAGAAATCAGAAAACTGCTTCAGCTGTATGTAAACCCTTTTTATTGGACTCATGAGTGGTTTTGTGGCATTACAACCACATCTTCAGGTGAACTTCTAGATAAAAACACGTAACCATTACCTTCTAGTATAAGTGCATAATCCTATCACAGTCATAATAGAAAGTACTCATGTATCTAACATTATAAGATGGTCAACACTAGGGCTATATGGTAGAGCCAACATTTGTTGTCTATTTAAAATGAAAATTAAGCTGCTAAGGAGGTGGTCAAAAATGAAAGCTGCAATGTGATGATCCAATCCTTAATTAATTGGCAAGACCTTTAACAAAGTGCTATGTGACAATCAACAAAACCCCGTGGACATTATGTAGTTATATAGCAAATTAAAATAGGATAAACAGAAACAACTCACCAAAGGTTATAACCTGATGGTCTAACTATCAACAGTTCGAAATACAAATAGTAGAAACCGTTGATAGGTTCTATGCTGTATTTCCACTGTAGAAAAACCAGTATCTAGAAACAAAATAACGGTGTTGACAGTAGGTAAGAACAGTAAAAACAATGAACCTAATTAAGGAAAATCACCACATCAGTAACTTGATTTCACGAGCTCCAGAGGACACCATCTCGAATGGTCTAATAGTGACTATCAGTAAGTGAGGATGTGTTGCAGCAAAAACACGGTTACAAAAATAATTGAGAAGAGAGAGCATGATGAGTGGAGGGGAAGAAGGCTAACATCTCTGAAAAGGTTGGCAAATGGATATGTATAAAAAATATGAAATCTATCTTTTTAATATCTAGTAATGCCAGCAAAAGATGTGGACATAATGAACATGCTACTTGCACAAAATGCAATGCCATGGGGATTTATTGCATTGCCTGTGATAACTGCCCGAACTGGTATACTGGACGGATGGTTATAGGGTTTGACATGTTCACGGAATACCTACATAAACCAGTTGAAAATCTGCCTTGAGCACACATTTAGGTAAATAGGGGCGTTCTGTCACTAATTTGTCCAGTAATTTAAAAATATTACACAGGAAAAATAAGGACCATATTCTCAATATACTTGAGGAAGTGGAGATCATGCGTTTACAAAACGCCTCCCCCAATACACAATTAATGGGCAATGTGAACTAGTGCATTTAGTTTAGTACTATCTCCCCCCTTCCCCTGCTCCTCATTCTCTCCCTTCTTGATTATTGTTTTAAAGTGTTTTTGCTGTCACGTATCTTGCGTACTGACCGTCACCCACTGCAACCAAGGATATTACTGCTGGACTTCCACCTATTCATTTTTAATGTATTTTTATTGCTTTTGTTATTGTTAGGGTTACACTGATTCATTAATTCTCTCATGTCATAATTTTTTTTTTTTTTTTTTTTTTTTTTACTATTCCTATCCGTGTTGTTAATAATTGTAAGGGAGTTGCCCAACCTTCCTCGATGAAATTAATCCGGCCAATAATGAGCCACTTTGTGTTCACACCTCTTGCTGTAGTCAATTGCACATTCTTGCCTATAGTGCACATGCTCAGCTTCTAAGTCAGCTGATAACTTTCACACCTTCAGTATAAGACCGTTCAAGGCGGCGACCTCTGGGCCTCATGAGAGTGAGTTCCTGAATATTGTGAGTTTCCTCAAATGGGTTCATTGTTTTTACTGTTCCTTCCTACTGTCAGCACTGTTATTTTGTTTCTAAGTACAGTGGAAATTCAGCATAGTATCTATCACTAGTTTCCACTATTCGTCTTTTGAACTGTTGACAGTAACCCAAGAAGACCACAGCTTTTTGTGAGCTGTTTCTCTTTTATTTTATTTTAATTTGTTATTTAACTACATAATGTTCTCACAGTTTCATTGGTTGTCACACTTCATTTTACTGTAGGTCTTACCAATTAATTGGGGATTGGATCATTACATTGCAGCTTTAATTTTTAATGTACCATCTTCTTATTTTTTTTTTTTTTTTTTTTTTTTTTTTATCAACAACAAATGAATGGTCAACTTTCATTTATTGGGAGAATCCTAGGGAAGTGTGGTTCATCTGTAAAGGACATGACATACAGGATGCTAGAGTGTTTGGGTTCCATGCCACGTCAGATCTAAGGAAACACTGAAGCAATTCAGAGGCCTGCAACAAGATTTGTTACTGGTAGGTTCAAACAACATGCAAGCATTATGGATATACTTCAGGAACTCAAATGGGAATCCCTGGAGAGGAGGCAACCTTCTTTTTGGGGGACACTATTGAGAAAATTTAGAGGACCAGCATTTGAAGCTGACTGCAGAACATATTTTACACATAAGAACTATGAAGATAACATATGAGAAATTAGGGCTCATATGGAAGCTACAGACAGTCTCCTTTCCTCTTGCTCTACTTGAGTGTAACAGGAAAGGAAATGATTAGTGGTGGTACAGGGTACCAACCACCAACTGCTGTATGGTGGATTGCAGAGTGTCTATGAAGATGTAGATGAAAAAGGATTTAAATACAGCTGAACCAGTTTTCTTATTTCCATTCCATTGGTTGATAGCTGGAGTTGCTCAGTTAGTGACTGTATTGTGTCTGTCCATATTCATGTTGGACTGTGTGTAGTGAGCTTTTTCTCGACAGAATGTTGCTGAGAATGCTACTCTGCCTCTTGGCATCACTCTTTTCTTCTGTATTCATCATATTAGGAGGTAAAATTAAACTGCGCCTCGTGGTTTCGGAAATCACTACAGACTATTAATTCTTGATATTATTTCAGTCCTTTTTGTAGTAATTTAGTTAATCCAATAAACCAGTTTGTTTTTGTCTTAAACCTCTTGTGAGTGTTACTCATTATGCCAGTGTCTAGTAATGTGCCTATTACCACATGCTCAATTTTACCTAAATCTATGTTGATTACTTGATTATGTTAGGTAGGGACCAATGTTCCTACACACATAGAAACATGTTGTTTCCACTACATAGAGTCACTGGGAGCAAGGAACTGAAAGTTTTCCTGCAAGAAATGATGACTCTCCAAATGGAGGCCACACATTTTAAGTCTGTAATTCATTACAGCAAAGACTGCTTTTACTGGACACAGAAAACACTTGTGCTTGAAGTTCAAGCCTGCTGGTATGATACAGATCCTGAGAATGAAGATGACTTCCCCTTTAGCACAGTAAGTGATGACGGAGGCTTTCATCAAATTCTGCTTTAATGATTCTACTGAAAGTTTCATCCCATTACACAGCCTGGATGCCTCCGAGTTCCACAGTAACATAACTGTAACCACCACTTTCAGACCAGGTTTATTAGATGTAACTATACAGTGTAGCAAGGTTTTAATAATTTTAATTGGTTAACACACTGCTTGCTCCTCCTGAAAGACAGTGAAATGTACAAGAAAGATGTGGACAACCAGAAACATAGTTATTATCTTCGTTTATCAAGGAGTTAACAAGATCTCAACCAGTGTTAGTTCTTAGCAATTTGAGAATGACCTACTTTACCAGTCAAGAGCACCATTACTTCACAATGAAGTAAAAATAGAATTTTCTGTTGCGTGTCTGCAGTCGTGTTTCCTTAGCCGATTTTCAACAAACTAGTTGAAATAGAACATGCTTTCCAGCCATTATGTTGGTGACACATTTAACTTCAAACAGAATTCCACAAAATTAATTCTTCAAAGAGGCATTCATATTATGAACTCATGTACCACACTGAACAACCGGCAATGTTTCCCAGAAACCATATTCTAAAAAACAATTGAATCAATATCAAGTGTGTGTTATTTCAAACATATTGAAGAGCTAGAGTTAAGGCTTTTAACACTTGTTTGTAGAACATTCTACAAATACCAAATGTTTGCATCATCCAAGGAACTTCAGCTCATTCTGAGTTTCTGAAGGTGTTATGAAAAGGAACACAGCCCTGGTTGTTGCAAATCTACAAGATAAATTACTACTTCCCTTAGACATGATATTCATTCTCTGCAGGAAACAAATCTATAACAATCACTGACTTATTTCTAGTGTAATTTAATCAACAGTTAAATGATTCAAATCAACCCAAATGTACAAACTTGGCACGAACGAGAGAAAATATTCAACAAGTACCCAGATATTAAAAGTCATACAGAGAAACAGCCAGCCCAATTTTAGCACAACCAGTAGTGGTTTCAGAGGTATCATCAACTCACCCACACACACTTGGAAAATGATTTTAATCACATTATCAGTTTGGGTAATGTGCACTTCTGCTGTCATGAACTAAAAAAGAATATATATGATCAGAGAGAAAAAGAAATCCACTAGATATATTCAGTGGCATATAGGTAACCTGTTGTCTCAAACTTCAGTTTACATGAGGTGTAAGTAGTTTTTTTCTTTCTTTCTGTTTTTGCGAAACAAGGAATCAAACATTAAAATGCTTAGTTTTACTGTACTGGTAGATGTACACATCAATTACACATAGATTTTACAAACTATTACTATTTGCATTGAAAAAAGTGTTTCTAAATAAACTAGTATTAATTTTCTCTCATTTCAACTGCAAAATAAGTATGCCACAAAATGTTTTTTTACCTGATTTTGGCCATGCAAATGTAGCTGGTACATAAACACAAGAAAATGATAGATTAATACCATGAATTAACTATTGCAAGCTTTTCCCAAATCCTCTCATTTCAGATTACTTTAGTTGGGATAAAAAGAATTTCTGCTGTACCTTGGTAGGCAAGTGTCAACTTCAGCATCTAGTCAGTCAGTGTGGATATGATATGCTTTTATTGTACATCATGGGCCATGAGAGGTAGTATTCTTCAAAGATAAGACAATGTTTTTCTGTAGTCTTCCAACCGCATTCAGTCAAGTGAAGGTCATTTTCACATATCTTGCATTAAATTAAAAAGTATGTTGCCTTAAACTGTGATACATTACCACCAACACATTTCAGTTTAGGAAACTATTTTTAAAACTTACCTCCGAACAATTTACACACATCAACAAAAGTTTTGCATTGCACCAGTATATTGCACAGGTGTTTTGCTGTTGTGATTCTTCCAGTACTGATCGAAAGGTCACACCTGATGTTTGTAAATGTATAGACGGTTACCATGTGTGTTACTTATGAGGAGAACACTGCACTTGAATTAATAGCAGCATTTCAGCTGAAAATAAGGCATAAGTGGTGACACAATAAAGACGTCTGTGGAACAGTAGAGCGAACATCTATTATGCCACAAAGGACAATCACAACCAATCCTCATCATCACATTACGTGCAGAAGGCTCAGTTAGGGATGTTGTTTGACACTGGAGTCAAAGCGATGCAGTGCAGATATGGAATCAGTTCCAACTGACAGTGTTGAGGACCTATATCCCACAGGTTGTTCACATTTGACCAGTATACATAATGATCAATATCTACAACCTTTGAGTCAAATGAATTGTGAACTGTGTGCTCAAGACCTGGATTCAGCATTTGAAGAGGCTACAGGATGTCACCTATTTCAGCAGCGATTAGGAAACTATTGCATGATGTGAATCTCCATCCTGACGACCATGGCAGCACCTCATCGTGCATCAGAACACAAAGGACACTTGTTACAAATGGACAAGAAATCATTTAGAATGGACATCACAGGACTGATGTTGGGTGTTGTTTAAGGATAAATATCAGATCTGTTTGTAGACTGATATTCGTAGGCAACATAGTAATAGCAAACACATCCAACATTGTGTTCCTCATGTTCAACAAGGTGGTGATGGCAGAGAGATGATGTGGGGTGGCAGTACATGGGGTCACCATACATTTCTCACAGTTGTTGAGGGCAGTCCCATTGGTCGACAGTTCAGGGACAAGACTCTGCAAACAATAGTGGGACCATATCGCCAATATTTTGGTGACAATATGTTCTTGATGGATGATAACCTGCATCCTCATCATACTTTTCAAATGACCACATTCCTTCAGCATGCTAGGACCATCAGAATGAAATGGTCCACCTGCCCCTGGATATGAATCCAATCGAACTTGAAACTGATTGAAATGAGCTGTTTTTGGATGCTGACAACCACCACATCCTCTGTGCAACTTTTGCAGAATTACTGTTGAAGAATGAGACAATCTGGACCAGAGCTGCCTTGATGATTTCATTGATGGTATGCCACAACAGACTCAAGCCTTCACCTGAGCAAGGGAACATTGCACCATGTAATAATGTTGCTAAAGAGTGCTGTGAAACACACCTACCCTGGTGATCTGCACACATTGCAAATGAATATATATACACAGTGTGAACTTTTGTTTTCTGTACCTTGAATTTCGAAGTAATAGGGGATGAAAATCTTCTGTTGATGTGTGTACATATTTCAAATGTACTGTAGCATTTGTTAACAACCAGTCTATAAAAGTGGTCATCAATGTGCCTAACAAAAATTCCCAAGTATAAAATACTGCATGATTTATTACCTAAAAAGTGCCATGCAAGGAATCTCAGAGAAACCATCCTGTGGTGTGGCAGATGGAACAGTGACACTGTGTCTATAATCTGCTCAGCAGGCACTACTAGGTTGATCACCCTAAAACAAATACAAGACACTGAAACAGTTGGTATCTCAGACAATTATGTTATGGTTTGTTTTTGTCCAGAAAATATGACTTCATTTCCTTTTTCTCACTACCAACAATTTAATTAAAAAATCTATAAATCTTATATTTTGCAAGGAATTACTAATTTACTTATGAATTACAAACATGTAGCAGTTTTTAAGAAATATTAATTTCAAAAATCATTCACGACTAAGCAAAAACAATACTCTGAACTTACCTGGAGGCAAAGCTAGGAGAATTCCATAAATCTGCTGTCAGAAAGTGACTTTGTTTTACATGTCATTAAGGCTGTTGCAAATAAATGAATGCAGTTTCACAGCAATAATACCACATTACTAACAGAACAATATATTTTTACTAACAGAACAATATATTTTCTTATGTTGTCATGAGATGAATTACAAGCTGCTATAAACTGAAATATGGAATTTGCGTATTGGTAATGTGGTATTGAGATGTAGCCTATTATGCTACTTACAAGTCTGCACTTGTGGACATCAGTGCCACAGTACTGAAGTGATAATATACATTTTCAGTCAGTGACTGGAGTCTCAAATGAGCACACTAGACAAAAATGAGCTGGTTTTGTGAAGAATACTACAGAAATCGTCTTAAAAAGGACCTAGTACTGTCCCGATAGAACGTATGACAGTTTTGTTAAGTTAATGATACAACTTTGGTGTTTACATCTTCCCTTAGTCTGCCATTGCTTAACATACTACATTAATCACCAAAACACATAAGCAAGTAAAAGAAAAACTTTTGTTGTTAGTGATGTCATTGTAGATGAAGCATTTGTTTAACTGGACCAAACAGGAAAAAGAATTCGTATGAAGGCTATTGAAAAGAAGCATGTACACATCTATGTGAAGTAATTACGTAGTATAACCAGCAGTTAACTGAATCTTTTGCACCAGAAACTTCTAGGCAACTCTTAGGTTGGGGTATAAGCCATGTGGGCAGATGTCATTTCTCCCTGACCAGAGGCAGTAGTGGAGGAAGTTGTAGTTCCAAACAAAAACTCTGGAGGTATGCAGCAAATGTACACCCAGTTCTGGGTCACTGTTGTGGGAGGTGGATCTCCTTTACAGGGAAAGGACACAGCAGTTGGGAAGTTCAGGGAACTTACAAATGCATATAGTGTCCAGGAATGTTAGTAGGAATACAAAAAACAAAATATGCACGACCATATTAAGACCAATAGTAATATATGGATCAGAAGGCTGGGTATTGACATTACAGGAAGAGAACTGGTTATTGAGATGGGAAAGAAAGATACTGAGAATGATTTTTGGAGCAGTGAGAGAGGAAGATGGCTGGTGAGAAAGAACAAATGTAGAACTACCCACTTGAACACAGAACATATGGCACAACAGGAAGTTCTTGACAAAACTCAGAAGTGGACCCCAGAAACCCCACTCATGTAACATAGTAAGTATGTGGTGATGCCATGTCATGTTAAAAGCCTCCTGTAGACAGTGATGAAGTGTTGATAACATGCAAAGGCTATTCAGATGGTGGACTCCAGGTGAACCAAATTATCAGCAGTGGAACGACCTTTATGAAAGCCACCCTGAGATGCAGCCAAAACACAGCTGCTTGCTCACCATGTGTTCGAGTAACTTACACGGAACATTGGCCACACTGATTGGGCAACAACTGTCCATCTCTAGGGGGTTCTGACCTGGTTTCAGTACCGGAAACTATTGTGCTTTCTCACCACTGAGATGTGAGCTCACCATTGTTTCAGATCCAATTTAAGAGGGCAAGGATGTGACATTGACAATCCACCAAGAGTAGTTTCTGCATTCGGTTGTGGATGGGGTCTGGCCCTGGGACAGTATCAGGGCAATGGGCTAGGGCACTGGACAACTCCCATTCACTGAATGGAGCATTACATGCCTCCAGGTGGTGGGCAGTAAAAGACAAGCGCATTCACTACATTTGCTGTTTTATGAGCTGAAAGGCAGGATGCTAGTTCTCAATGCAGATGTGCAAGGATAATGCTCAGCAAAATTTTTGGCGACACCATCTATGCAAATACTTGTTACACCTGCAAGGAACTGGAAGCTGTAGAGGTGTCTGATCTTTGCCCATTCTGTGGTATGTGATCCAATGTTCCCAGGAATCTTGCTTTCATCATTTTATGAGGTAGTAGGTGTGGGCACAGAGCCATTTAGAGCCAATAACGTGCACCAGTGCAGGGTGCAGCTTATGGCATTGGAGAACCCACCTACAATCTCTAATGGCCACAGCTTTCTCTGGGGTTCACCCAGTTACCATTTTCTGATGGAGGGAACCCAAGGACGAAGGCATGGCTTGGTTGGCTGTCAAAAGAATGGCTGTCATTGTATGCTGAACAGCCGCATTGATTTTGCTTTTAATGGGGAGCAAAGGATGACAGCAGAGGTGAACCCATCTGTGCGGGCATCCAGTGTAGCAACACTGAGGGAGGAACAGGAAGATTGGGAAGTGGTCACTACCACACTGGGGACCCTGCAGTGGACAGATGGTACAAGACCAGGGCTGCAAAAAGAGAGATCAATGGTCAAATAAGTTCTGTGGGCCACACTGAAGTGTGCGGGGGCACCAGAGTTCAAGAGCCAAAGACTGAGCTGTGTCAATAGGTTCAATGTCTTTACCGTAGCCAGTGATTATTGTGCCATCCCACAAAGGGCTATGGGTGCTGAAGTTGCCCAAGACTTTGAAACATTGGGCAAGCTGAGAGAGTCATAGAGACAGTACATCCTGGGACATGACACCATGGGGAGAGAGATAGAACATTATAGATGGTAAAATCCTGATTTGCTGTTAACCAAACAGCCACAGCCTCCAACAGTGTATCAAGAGGTACAAGGTCACCATATAGAGTGTCCAGTACATCTGTATAAACTCCACCCAATACCCTCACACAATTGGTACAGTTCTCAAAATAATCTAGATATCCATGAAGGGCAGGGGTCCGAGTTACTAGAAACAAAGTTTCTTGGATGGTAATACAGAACGCAGAGTAAGTGCTTAAAAGCTGCTATAGCTCAGCCAGGTGGTGGAAAAATCTGTTACAATTCCACTGGAGGATCAGACTGACTTAATATTGTGGGGGCATGAAGCAACTGGTGGAGCACGTTATGTGCTGCCACTGGTTGAAACATCACAAGATCCACTGACATAAGTCCTGTCACACATTGCCTTGGGAGATCTGATGCCTCAGGGGTCACGGGGATCTCCATCTTGGGCACAGAAGTAGTACATCATGCAGAGTCCAGTGGTGTGGGGGCTACTAGAGTTTCATTTGTCTTGCCCATCTTCTCTTTAGAACATGAGGAATGGGAAAGTTTCGCTGAACTGGTTTCAGGGACACAGGAAGAAAGAGAAGTCCGACAGCCAGCAGCCTGTGGTTCCTGCAGCCACCGGCTGGTGTCTGGCTGTGGACAGCAGGAACCATGGAAGGAAGAGTCTCGAGGGACCTCTTCTACATCTACATCTATATCGGTACTCCACAAGCCACCGTGTGGTGTGTGGCAGAGGGTACCCTGTGGCACTACTAGTCATTGCATTTCCTGTTTCACTTAAAAAACAAATAGAGCAAGGGAAAAATGACTGTCTATATGCCTCCAAATGAGCCCTAACTTCTCTTATCTTCATGGCCCTTCATGCAATGTATGATAGTGGCAGAAGAATCATTTGGCAGTCAGTTTCAAATGCCAGTTCTCTAAATTTTCTCAATAGTGTTTCAACACCACCTTCCCTTCCCCACTTGAGTTCCTGAAGCACCTCTGTAACACTTACATGATGTTCAAATCTAGCAGCCCGCCACAGAATTGCTTCACTGTCTTCCTTCAATCCAACCTGGTACAGATCCCAAACCCTCGAGCAGTACTCAAAAATAGGTCACACCAGCATCCTATATACAGTCCTCTTTGTGGATGAATCACTCTTTCCTAAAGTTCTCCCAATAAACCAAATCTGACCGTTCACCTTCCCTACCACAGTTCTCAGATGACCACAGCTCTCAGATGCTCGTTCCATTTAATATTGCTTTGCATTACACCCAGATATTTAAACGACTTGACTGTGTCAAGCAGGACACTAGTAATACTGTATCTGAATGTTACAGTTTTGTTTTTCCAAATCATCCACATTAACTTACATTTTTCCACATTAAGAGCTAGCTGCTATTCATCATACCAACTAGAAATTTCGTCTAAGTCGTCTTGTATCTTTCTACAGTCACTCAAAGTTGGCACCTTACTGTACACCACAGCACCAGCAACAAACAACCACAGACTACTGCACACCCTGCTGAATCATTTATGTACACAGAGAACAACAGCAGTCCTATCACACTTCCCTGGGACACTCCTGATAATACCTTTGTCTCTGAGGAAAACTCGCCATCGAGGACATCATACTGGGTTCTATTACTTAGGAAGTCTTCAAACCACACACAAATTTCTGAACTTATTGCATATACAAGTATGATCATTAATGGCCTACAATGGGGCACTGTGTCAAAATGCTTTCTGGAAATTTAGAAATATGGAATCTGCCTCTTGCCCTTAATATATAGTTCGCAGTATATCATGTGGGAGAAGGGCAAGCTGAGTTTCACATGAGAAATGCTTTCTACAACAATGGACATAAGGTTCTGTCTCAAGAAAGTTTAATATATTCAAACTGAGGATATATTCAAGAATTCTGCAGCAAATCTAAGTTAGGGATATTGGTCTGTAATTTTGGTGGGCTGTTCTTTTGCCCTTCTTGTATACAGGAGTCACCTGCACTTTTGTCCAGTCTCTTGGGACTTTGTGCTGGGCGAGAGATTCATGATAAATGCAAGCTAAGTAAGTGGCCAATGGGTAGCGTACTCTTTTTAAAATCAAACAAGGATTCAATCCAGACCTGGAGACTTATTTGCTTTCAAATCTTTCAGTTGTTTCTCTATGCCAGGGAGGCTTATTACAATGTTGTCTACACAGGAGTCTGTCTGATGGTCAAATGATGGTATGTTTGTAAACTTTCCAGTGTAAATGATTTCTTGAACATGAAATTTAAAACTTTGGCATTCGTTGTGTTATCGTCAACTGCCACACTAGACTGGTCAGCAAGGTGTGAATGGAAACCTTTGAACTGTTAGTGATTTTACATAGGACCACAATTTTCTCAGGATCTCTGCCAGACCTTTTGCTACAATATGACAGTGGTAGTAGTTGCATGCTTCGTGCATAGATCTTTTGACAGATGCACGAATCTCTGCTAACCTTCACTTGTCGTCATTTGAGCATTCTCTTTTGAACCAAGAGTGCAACAGCATTTGCTACCTCAGCATCTTCTGAATTTTGTTGTTAAAACATGGAGGATCTTTTCCATCCTGTATCCACTTACTAGGAACATAAATCTCCAGACCATGATTTAGAATGTGCTTAAACCTTGCGCACAATTCCTCTACATCCATCTTAGTGGAACTAAGTGATGTCAATTCACTGTCTAAGTGAGATGCTAACAACAGCTTATGAGCTATATCTAGCAGAAACTCTCTCCTAGCCCTCTTCACTGATTTATTAATTTTTGCAATCATAGTTGCTATAATGACACGATGACTGCTACTCCCCATTTCCATAGTAACATTTGATGATAAAGTCCGGCCTATTTGTAGCTGTGAAGTCTACGATATTTCCATTGTGTATGGGTGCTGAACTAACTGCCCATGACAGTTTTCAGAAAACTGTGTTCAAAAGTATTTTGTATGACTGTCTGTACTCCCCACAATGAATCCATAGACACCCCAACTTATACCCAGTATGTTAAAATCACCTCCAACTAGTATTGCATATTGGGTATTTAGGGGCTACTGGCCGTAAACGCTCTCTGAATGACTCTAGAACATTCACAACAGAATCAGGTGGCTGGTAAAAACGTCCAACAATTAATTTGGTTTCACATAAACATGTTATAAGCAACCAAATAATTTCACTGTCACATTCAACTTCGACTTCAATAGAGGATATTTTTGTCAACTTCAATGAACACTCCCCCTCCCACTGTCTCTAACCTTTCTTTCTGATAAACATTCCATGACTCCTACATATCTCAGAGCTTTCACCCTACGGGTTTCCACCAGCTGTTGGTCCCATGAATAATTCAAATGAGAGAACTTTCCTGGAGGGCAGTAAATTTGGGAAGTGTATTATGAAAACTTCGAAAATTTACTGATAAAATTTTGACAGTCAAAGCGTCTTTATTCTGAAAACCATCTTACTTCACTTGCTGCATATTGACTACCTTTTGGACTAAAAACCCTAATGTGTGCTACACAAGTGCTTGGCTACCCTAGTAGCTGCTCCCTTTGTGTAGTGTACCTCTGATCTATCAAGCTGAGTTTTACAAATCCTCACACAATAACACAGGTCTAGAAATCTGCAGCCAAGACTGTCACAGAGCCAAAAAAGCCATTGGTTGAAACCCTCCACTCAGTTCCAAACCAAAGGACACTGATCAACTCTCTGAACAACTCTGAAAATTTCAGGCTCTGCTTGCACCCCACATGAGGCCAGCAGACTTCACCACCTCCGCCAGCCTCCTAGCCAGAGAAGCCGGAGGAGAATGAGGTGCCTCCAGCTGGGGGATGACTATTGTTGTCCCAGGCAGGAGGGGAGCCAATGTTCCTGATGTGAGTGCAGTGGAATCACCAGAAGGGCCCTCAACCACCTAGGGGACAGGCATTAGTGGGCAGCTCTGAGGGCCCACTTTTTTTTTTCAAGAGGCACAACAGATGAAAGCATCATCGATAGTGAAGGCAATGATGTTAGGGCTGAAGTATATGCTCGTATTATTTGTATTGGATTGAGACTCTTGTACTTTTTTCTGGCCTCTTGGAATGTGAGCTTTCCAGGGTCTTATACTCCTGGATTTTCTTCTCATGCTTAAAATGGAGCAATCTGGTGAATAGGGAGAGTGGAGCTCACTGCAGTATACCCAGATGGGGAGAGGGGCACAAGGAACTTATGCATGCAGAAGCCATCCACAATCCCTGCAGACAGTGGTGGTGGTGGTGGTGGTGGTGCAACAGCAAGACATATGTCGGAACTTCATATGCCTGAAGCATCACATAGGAGCAGGAACATAGCATTTCACATCACACCAGTTGACCATCATCTTGATCTTCTCAGGTGAAGTATCACCCTTGAAAGCCAATATGAAGGTCCCAGTAGCAACTCTGTTTCCCCTTGATCCTCTATGGACACAACGGATGAAGTGCATCATCGGCACTCTAAGCTGCACCACAGCTCATTGTTAGATTGCAAAAGAAGATCACCATGAAAGATGATGCTCTGGACTATGCTAAGACTCTTGTGGGGAGTGATAGCCATGGGAATGTCACCTGACTTTTCACAAGAGAGCAGTACCTGTGACTAGCCAGGAGATGATGTTTTAATCAGAAGGGAACCATTCTCCATCTCAGAGATGGCTGCAACTTCCCCATATTTGTCCTCAGTGTGGTCAACAAAAATAAGGGCTTTCTGGCCATAAAGGTGTCCCTGTCAGTCCCGATACAGACTAGGTACTGGGGGGGGGGGGGGGGGGGGGGGGGGCAGGGAGGAGGATTTTGCTCCTTGTTGTCTAGTCTTGTGTTCCTCCCATGGTGTCCAAGGGAATGCAATGGGGTCGCACTTTATTGCGTCGTAAGAGGCCTTTCCATGCGAAGATACTTCCAGGGCCATGTGACCACTAGCACAAGAAAGTGCAATCTATCTCCATGGTGCCACCCACAGCAATGTCTGCATGGTCAGTAATATGTTGGTGGGAGTACGTGTGCCTCAGTCATGATGGGCACATACTCCATGGCATACATGGGGAATGTACAGCACAGACACCAGCAATGGAATCCGTGTGTGGTCAGAGGGCTACCATTGTGCAGGTACTTGATGACACCCCCCCCCCCCCCCCCCCCCCCCCCCCCCCCCCCCCCCAATGGGATGTTTACCGTGCTGGGATTTGGGCGTACTACAACAGGAAGGAAGGGTGCCTCACAGAGGTGGAGCATACACCACAGTGGGCAACCTTCCTTGCAAAACACAAACTTCTGTAAAATTTGGAAAATATGACAGGTCAAACCCAATAATGGGGATCATATAATCATTAATGGAATCCAAAGATAGTGCTGGGAGCGAAACTGGAAAACACCACCAAAACCATGAACCAGGTCCAGCAGAGCCTGCACCGAAAGGACCATCCAATGGAAAGACAGAGGAAGTAAAAGAGAGTTGACGTGTAGGTTTGCCACAGAGAAAGAGCAAGTGGTCTGGGGTGCTGCAAAGCAAGGGACCAGTGGTAGCCAAGCACACACTCACCAAAGGGTGGTGAGCCCTTTGCGGGGGCATTAAATGTTACAGCAGATAGTTTTTTGTTCTAGTGCTGTACTTGTGACTATCACTGTTACTCTCCAACTCAGATGGATTGTTAATGACAAATTTCATAAGTGAATACATCTACTGTGAAGCTGTGGACACCATCTCTGAGGGCTGTATGTGTTAAAAAAATGTCCATAACATGTATATTTGTGTAGGCACCCATTTATTAAAAATTTTTTCAGTGTTCCAGTATTTTAATTTAATTCTGAGTAGAAATTTAATAGCCATAGTGAAACAAACAACAAAAAAAGCAAATCTTTCACGAATCTATAAAACAAAAGACAAGAGCAATATCATTTATTATAAATACAAACAGGGGACATCGTGTTGAACATGTAAAAGACATTGGAGTCTCTAGTAATTTCTGCCAATTAACAGAAGGAAAAGTTGTGTTGGATAAGCCAACAACATTCTCTAAGTTCTGTACATTATTTAAACTAAACTGTGAGCTCTCATTTCCAAAAGAATCCACATTAATAGCAGCACACAAAAGAAGCAAGTGGATAACTACAAATAAGAGAAAGCCTTCCCAGACTATGAAATCTAATGATTAGATAAGAAAAACTGATAGTGAGTTCCTAAGCTATTATCAAATGTATAAAAACGTAGAAAGTCAAGCTAGTGACAAAACAGTATTTAATTCCGTAAACAAAAGCAAAGCAGTCTGGAAGATTGTAAAAAGAAAGAAACAATAACTTACGGATAAAAAGACAGACTATGTGGATAAATGATCAACATAAACTAATTAAATTTGTGAATGGGTATTTTTCTGGTACAGCCGATGAAAACGAAGAGGGCAATTCCATAAGTCAAATGTAGTTCCAGTAAAAAATTATGAGGCAAGTGCAATTATGATGTTGCCCACTATACAATATGAAGCCCATAAAAAAAAAAAAGTCAGCAGGCATACACTCATGCTCATAAATTAAGGACAATGTTGATACATGATGAAACAATGCTGGTTTAAATCACCTCAGGGTATGACCATACGGTGCATTTGACCTGCGGTCATTGCACGGTGGCACTGGCAGCAGTCCACATACGCAGAGGTGTGTTGGTGCATGTCAGAGTACGGTGCACCGAGTAAGTGTGCAGATGTTTTCAGACGTGCTAATGGTGAATGTGTGCTGGAAATGGCTCAAAGAACACATATTAATGACATTATGAAGGGTAGAATACTAGGACGACTGGAGGCTGGTCAAACACAGCAGGTTGTAGCACGGTCCCTCCGTTTGCCACGACATCCATAGTGTACAACACCACAAGAAGATCCTCCGTTTGCCACAACATCCGCGGTGTACAACACCACAAGAAGACCGATATCTCACCATCAGTGCCCGCAGACGGCCACGGAGTACTGCAGGTAGCATTGCTCGGGACCTTTCCGCAGCCACTGGAACAGTTGTCTCCAGACATACAGTCTACAGACGACTGAACAGACATGGTTTATTCGCCCAGAGACCTGCAAGGTACATTTCACTGACCCCTGGTCACAGGAAAGCCTGTAAAGCCTGGTATCAAGAACACAGAACATGGTCATTGGAACAGCGGTCCCAGGTTATGTTCACAGACGAGTCCAGGTATAGTCTGAACAGTGATTCTCACCGGGTTTTCATCTGGTGTGAACCAGGAAGCAGAAACCAACCCCTTAATGTTCTTGAAAGGGACCTGTAGGGAGGTTGTGGTTTGATGGTGTGTGGTTGGATTATGATTGGCGTACGTACACCCCTGCATGTCTTTGACAGAGGAACTGTAACAGGTCAGGTGTACCGGGAGGTCATTTTGCACCAGTATGTCCATCTTTCCAGGGGTGCGGTGGGTCCCACCTTCCTCCTGACGGATGATAACGCAAGCCCCACCAAGCTGCCATCATGGAGGTACCTTGAAACAGAAGATATCAGGCGAATGGAGTGGCCTGCCTGTTCTCCAGACCTAAACCCCATCGAGCACGTATGGGATGCTCTTGGTCGACGCATCGCTGCACGTCTTCAAACCCCTAGGACACCTTAGGAGCTCCGACAGACACTGGTGCAAGAATGGAAGGCTTTATCCCAGCAGCTGCTTGACCACCTGATTCAGAGTATGACAACCTGTTGTGCGGCCTGTGTATGTGTGCATGGTGATCATATACCATATTGATGTCGGGGTACATACGCTGGAAACAGTGGCGTTTTGTAGCACATCTGTTTCGGGACGGTTTTCTCAACTTATCACCAATACCATGGACTTACAGATTGTCATGTTTGTTTCCTGTGTGCCTATGCTATTAGTGTCAGTTTTGTATAGTGCAACATTGTGTGACACAACATTCTGCAATTATCCTTAATTTATGAGCATGAGTGTAGATGAAGTGTCAGTCTGTGTGCTTAAAGAATGTATAGGTAGTATACAAATCCCACTAACTGACATAATAAATGTCTTTCAGCTTGGGCAATTCTCTGAACTGTCTTAAGCAGCAAGACGTATGACACTTCTACAGAAAGCTGATAAAGAACACATAGAAAACTACAGGTTCATTTCTCTGTTGTTATCATTCTAGAAAATAATAGAACCTATTACAATAGATTGACAAATTACTTGAATAAATATAACCTCCTCAGTGACGTATAGTTTGGTTTATGAAGCAGAAGTACAAATCACCCATAGTAGAGTTTACAAAACTGGTACTTAATGCTAAGAAAGAATGAATTTGTCAAAGGTATATTTTTAGATCTACCAAAGGTCTTTGATATTGCTGATGATAAAATTCTAATAAAAATCTACAATCGTTAGGAATAAGAGGAACTGCCAATAACTTGTTCTGATCATATCTGAAAAACAAAGTACAAAGAGCAATCCCAAGTCTATTAATATTAAAGTCTTCCAGGGCAGCACCTTAGGACCAACATCGTTCTTAATTTACCTTGATGACTATTCCGATTATATCAGACATGGGAAAATAACTCTTTTTGCTGATATGACAGCAACACTGTAATCATAGATAAAATACCAGAACTGCTAATAGAAGGAGCAAATGAAACCTTAAAAGATGTTTATAACTGGTCACCATGCAATAAACATACTCTGAACATGAAACAAACAGAGCGTATTTGTGCTTAAACAGGGAAAATAATTCTGTAAAATCAACGGTGGATGAAAATTTGATAAACAATGTAGCATGCACAAATCTTACAAGCATTGACTGACACCTAAAGTAGAATGAACACACAAATAAACTAGAAAATAAAATGTCTCAAGCATGCTATGCACTTACAAGTCCCTACCATTAGAAACAACAGAAAATGCCTTATAATTACATACAGTTAACTATGGGATTAGTTTTTGGAGGCATCTTACACAAAACTACAGAAAAAGTCCATTATAATAATAACTAACAATAACATAATTAAGCTTCCTGCAAAGATCTGTTTAAATAGAATCTGAAACAATGTTCATGGAGAAATAACTGACATAATTATCACAAAATGACACTAGCAATGTGCAGTTAAGAGTTTGGTGGGTGCCCCAAAATGTGCCATTTTTAGGACAATTTGTTGCACTCAAGAGCAAGGGAATGTCATGTTGACTGTTAAAAGCAGTGCACAAGTATGGAAACCATTGTTCGATAATTAACAACTAAACGATTAGTAGGTCAATGGATATTATGCACATATATCACAAATTAATACTGAAACTAAAAAGGAGGCGGGGGGGTGGGGGGGGGGGGGTTGTAAGTCCCCTGGATAGTGTAAAAGTGATGCACTGTATGTACTTAAAACACACACACACACACACACACACACAAACATTCACACACACACACACACACACACACACACACACACACACTGTACACAACATATCAAAATTAACACAACATGTTACTCTAGACATGGATAATTTTTTTTTAAAAAAGTCCTTTGCCACTTAAAATGATATGTCTGATATTTTATAAATGATCTAAGTCTGAACAAAGAACTGACTAATTTCTTTCCTTTACTCATTCTCTTAGTGGAAAAGTTTCTTTGCCACACACACCACTGACAACTGAAACCAAAAGTCCATATATAGAACCTTGTTTAAAACAGTTCTAACCTCCCTCCAACCATGATCCTCCTCCTGATCCACCTGGTCATCCCCAGGTCATATGTCAGGAATTCCTCACTTCAAACCTGTTCTCACTTTCCTCTCCTACATTCCTCCCTGGCGAGTCTAAACATCACTCCTCTGGAATACACTGCTATCCTTAACCTAAGAAACAATCCAGCTCTTATTATCCCTTTTGCAGACAAAGGCTCTACCACAGTGGACACAAATCATAGTGATTAGGTGGCTGAGGGTCTCCACCGACTTTCCAGCACTTTTGTATACAAACCTTACAAAGATGATCCCATTCCAGAAGTCCACTATGACCCCCAGCAGCTCCTCCACAAAGACCACAAACCCAACCCCACGTCTCCCTACTGGTCATTCCACAGTGGCTGGGTACAATGTTCCCACAGAACAAACTTCTGCCTTTGTTAACCAACATCTCCAAACAATTGTCTCTAACCTTCCATTCTACATCCAGGGCACTGCTTACTTTCTTCACCGCCACTCCAAAGTTACTGGCTCACTACCACCAGACTCCCTGTTGGTCAATGTGGATGTGATGTCCTTGTACACCAAAATTTCCTGTGTGGATAAGTCCTGCATCCATGGAACATTACATTTCCCAATATCTTCCTGATGCAAAACCCATAAACTCATTCCTAATCCTCCTAGCCAATCACATCCTGACCCACAACTATTTCACTTTTGAAAGCCAAATCCGTAAACAAATCAATGGTACTGCCATGGGTACTCGCATGCTGTTATAACCTTTAATTACCAATAATTGCATGGATATTCAAACACACTCACTTAGAGACAATAGCTGGTTACATGATAACAATTCAGTATCTCTTATTCAACTGCCGTGCCATGACATGCGGCCGGCGCCGTTCGTAGCTAGGTGGCGCTCCTGCGCTCAGCCGAGTTGCGGAGCGCCTCTATCGCCGTTTGCGCGTACTGTCGTGGTGGCACTGTTAAATGTCATGGCACTGTCACAACACTTTTCCCCCCC
Source organism: Schistocerca piceifrons (assembly GCF_021461385.2). Classification (NCBI taxonomy): domain Eukaryota; kingdom Metazoa; phylum Arthropoda; class Insecta; order Orthoptera; family Acrididae; genus Schistocerca; species Schistocerca piceifrons. The sequence goes on along the minus strand of NC_060140.1, from coordinate 422,126,300 downwards.
TTGAAAAAAAAACATTCACTTCCTTGGAGACATGGACAGGGCGGAGACATCCATGGCCTCTTGTGAGGCCCCAAGAAGATCCCGTGGAGAGACACAAGAGTATGGTCGAAAATGTCCAGGACGGAAGCTCGTGCGTGGAACGTGCCTCCAGAGCAGCATCCATAGGTGTCATGGACCTGGGGTTGTGCTCCAGCGAGATGGGTCCCGGAGAAGGCGGCGCAGCGACTGGGGCCGGTTCCGGAATGCTCGGAAGCGGGGGCAACGTCGGCTGCATCAACACGTATGGTAGATCGGCAGCAGCGACAGGACTGACTTCTCGGGCTGGTGGAGGCGAAGGAAGGGGCGGTGTCACCGGCGTGGCCACCACTCGTGGGCGCATCTGGTCGTAATGGCGAACAACCATGCTGTCGTCCGTACGTATTTCACAAAGCCGGCGGCCGCGAAGAGCCTTGACCACCCCTGGAATCCATTTAGGGCGAGATCCATACCCTCATGCCCACACGTCGGCGCCCACCGAGTATTTTCCCGCACTAGGGGACACAGCACAAGGCCTGACAGGGTGAAGCAGGTGCAGTAGAGTGCGCGGTTGGCGGCCATGCAAGAGTTCAGCAGGGCTGCGATCACGCAGAGGCGTGAAGCGATAAAAACTCAGAAACTGCAACAGAACGTCATCTGTCGAAAAATCACTAAGGAATTTTTTTCATCTGGCTTTTGAAAGTGCGGACAAGGCACTCGACCTCCCCATTTGATTGTGGATGGAAGGGCGGTGCTGTAACATGATGAATCCCTTGTCCAGTACAAAAATCACAGAAGGCCTGCGAAGAGAACTGAGGGCCATTGTCCGTGACGATCGTGGATGGAAGACCTTCTAGCGCAAAGATTTTGGACAAAGCCAGCGTTGTCGCCACAGTGGTGGGCGACAGACATCGAACAACAAATGGAAACTTCGAGAAGGCGTCAATCAACAATAGCCAATAAGTACCGAGGAAGGGGCCGGCAAAGTCAGCATGCACCCGTTCCCATGGCTGCGCCGGATCAGGCCACGGAGAGGGCATAGTACGAGGTGCAGCCAGTTGTTGAGCACACTGACCACACGCAGCAACCATGTGGGCGATGTCCGAAACAATACCGGGCCAATAAACGTGCCTGCGGGCAAGGGACTTAGTCCGACAAATACCCCAATGTCCTTCATGCAACAGTTTGAGAACATCTTTGCGAAGAGAGGCTGGCACCACGACCCGTGGAGATGCACCATCCGTGGCCAGAAGAACACCACCATCACGAACAGACAGACGAAGGCACAAGGCATGGTGGTTGCGAAGGGGATGCGATGCCCGGCCCTTGGTCCTATCCAGCCAACCCCATTGAACAAAACCGATCACCTGACGCAAGACCGGGTCCTGCGCAGTAGCCGACGCGACCTGAGAACCTGTAAGTGGAAAACCCTCGACCGCACGACGTTCTTCCTCATCAATGTGGAAACAGAGTAGTTCATCACGATCGAAAACCGGGTCGGGGCCGATCAGCAATCGCGACAATGCGTCAGCGTTGGCGTGCTGGGCCGTGGGGCGATAGTGAATCTCATAGTGAAAACGAGACAAGTATAAGGCCCAGCGTTGCAGGCGGTGAGCTGCCTTATCCGGAAGCAACGCCGATGGGCTGAACAGAGAGACCAGCGGCTTGTGGTCGGTGAAACTTAGAACCATACAAAAAAACGCTGAACCTTTTTAGAGCATAAATGATAGCGAGCACCTGCTTTTTGATTTGAGAGTAATGCCATTGCGCATCGTTGAGGGTCTTGGAAGCATAGGCGATGGGTCGTTCCGACCCATCCTCATACTGATGGGCAAGAACAGCCCCTAGGCCATACTGTGATGCGTCAGTCGCCAGAACCAAGTGCTGACTTGGGCGGAATGTGGCAAGACAAGGCGCTGACTGCAAATGAGCCTTCAGGCGGACAAAAGCCTGCTCACACTCGTCGGACCAACAGAAAGGGACATTTTTGCGTAACAGCTGATGCAGAGGATGAGCTACCGCCGCCGCGGATGGAATGAATTTGTGATAATAAGCAATCTTGCCTAGAAACGCCTGAAGTTCTTTGACCGTAGACGGCCGGGGTAGAGCGTTAATGGCCGCAATGTGCTGACGTACAGGACGTATACCCTCACGGGACAAGTGGACACCAAGATACACAATGGAGGGTTGGAAGAACTGTGACTTGTCCAGATTGCACCGCAACCCAACCGAATGCAAAACCCGAAACAGTGAACGCAAATTGCGAAGGTGCTCCTCAGTGGAGGCCCCCGTGACAACAATGTCATCCAGATAGTTTATGCAGCCGGGAACGGAAGCCGTGAGCTGTTCCAAAAACTGCTGAAAAATGGCCGGCGCGCTAGCGACGCCAAATGATAACCGCTGGTACTGATACAACCCACAAGGAGTGTTGATGACGAGAAATTCCTTGGAAGCAGCATCCAACGGCAACTGATGGTATGTCTCCGATAAGTCAAGTTTGGAAAAGAACTGGCCCCCAGCGAGCTTGGTAAATAACTCCTCAGGACGGGGAAGAGGATAAGTGTCAATGAGGCTCTGAGCGTTGACAGTGGCTTTAAAATCACCACACAATCGCAGACTCCCGTTTGGTTTAGAAACCACCACGATTGGCGATACCCATTCGCTGGAGGTAACAGGAAGGAGAATCCCTGAAGCTGTTAACCTGTCTATCTCAGCCTTGACAGGTGCACGCAACGCCACCGGAATAGGGCATGCCCGGAAAAACTTGGGCGAGCTGTAGGTTTAAGAGTAATGTGGGCTTCAAAATCCTTGGCACGACCCAGACCAGCAGAGAACACGGACGAAAATTCAGAACACAAGCCATCCAGCTGTTTATACGGAATATCCTCAGATATGAGGTGCACATCATCATCAATGGAGAACCCGAACAACTGGAAAGCATCATAACCGAACAGGTTTTCAGTGCCCGCATGATCCACCACATAAAACGTGAGGGGCCTAACAACAGACTTGTAGGCAGTGGAAGCATCAAACTGGCCAATGATAGGAATTTTCTGTTTATTATAAGTTCTCAGATTTCACGTAACTGGAGACAAGGGAGGGGAGCCCAACATCAAATACGTGCGAGAATTAATGAGAGTTACGACAGAGCCAGTGTCCACTTGCATGCGAATGTCTTTATCCAGAACACGAACAGTAACAAACAACTTATTTGGTTGAGAAAGCACACAGTTAACATCAATGTCCGATGCCTCGTCCTCGTCGACAGGAACTTTAGGGGACTGACACACAGAAGCAATGTGGCCTTTTTTCCTACATGAATTACACGTCGTTTTGGACACGCGGCCCTGTCATGCTGTACGAAACAATGTGGACACGAAGGAACTGCAGAACGAACCTGCTTCTGTGGTTGCTGTTGTCGCTGCGAGCGTTGCGGCCTAACGCGACGTTGTTTACGCGAGTGAACCGCCGCCACATCTTCGTTCTCCTGTGAAACAGGCAAATTGTCCGTGTCGAAAGTTGACTGTACAGCGCCTACACCACACCACGCGTCTATTTGCACGCCAGCAGCGTGAGACACTTCAAAGGATTGAGCGATGCTTAGAACTTCCGACAACGACAGGTTTGGCAGTTGTAAGGCACATTGCCGAACTACTTTATCAGGAGCAAGTCGTAGAATAGCATCCCTAACCATTGAATCAGCATAAGACTCATGATGAGTGTCCGTGACAAACTGACATTTCCTACTCAGACCGTGTAGTTCCGCCGCCCATGCCCCATAAGATTGATGGGGCTGTTTACGACACCGGTAGAATGCCACGCGGGCGGCAACGATGTGGGTGTTTTTTCGGTAATAGTTGGACAATAAGTCACACATTTCTTGGAAGGACAGAGAGGCAGGTTCCCGCAGAGGGACTAACTGAGATAGCAGCTGATAGATCCGTGGGGAAATCCAAGATAGAAATAACGACTTACACACAGGAGCATCGACAACGCCGAAAGCCAAGAAGTGTTGCCGCAAACGCTTCTCATAATCCTCCCAGTCTTCAGCGGCCTCGTCGTAAGGAGGGATTGGAGGTGGAGAAGAGGAAGACAGACGATGAGTAAGCAACGTCGACAACGCCTGAATAGCAGCTTTCAGCTGTGTTTGTTGTTCAATGAGCGCTTGCATTAGCTGTTCCATGTCTGCCCCGTCACGAACACACAAATCCACAACGCAGTGAAAACATCCCATCCTCGTCGCCAAAAAGTGTTATAACCTTTAATCACCAATAATTGTGTGGATATTCAAACACACACACTTAGAGACAATAGCTGGTTACATGATAACAACTCAGTATCTCTTATTCGACTGCCGTGCTGTGACATGCGGCCGGCGCCGTTCGTAGCTAGGTGGCGCTCCCGCGCTCAGCCGAGTTGCGGAGCGCCTCTATCGCCGTTTGCGCGTACTGTCGTGGCGGCACTGTTAAATGTCTTGGCACTGTCACAACACATGCCACCATCCTATAACACCTCTTATTTCTTAGCCATTTGGAGGAATTCTGCCTATCCAAAGACACCTGAAACCTCTTGTCTGGTTCAGATGCGATAACATTATCATGATCTGGATTCATGGCAAGAACAATCTTTGCTCTTTCCTCCTTAATCTCAACACCTACTCCCTAATCTACTTCGCCTGGTCTTTCTCAACTCATCAAGCCACCTTCCTAGATGTCATTCTCTACCTCTCATATGGCTCCAAAGATATGCCTGTCCGTATCGAGTGCATCAACTGCCAACAGTACCTCCACTCTGACAGCTGTCATTTTTTCCATGTAGAAAGGGCTCTTTCTTACAGTCACACAGCATGTGGATGCCACCACCCAGTATCTCCCTGGCCTTGAAGAGCTCAACTACATCCTCCACCAGTGCTTCAACTACCTGTCATCATGTCCTGAGATGAAGGATAACCCATCCGTGTCACCCAAAGTAGTATCCTGCCACTCATCCAACCAACAGAATATCCTTGTCCATCCCCATTCCAATCCTGCACCACATAGGTAATTCCCCTATGGTCAGCCCAGGTGCAAGACATGTTGCACACCCACTCACTACTTCCTATCCCAGTCCAATCACAGGCAGTTCGTACCCAATAAAAAGTAGGGGAATATATGACAGTAGCCATTTTATGTATCAGCTATGCTGCAATTACTGTACGGTATTCTATATGAGTATGAAAAGTAACCAACTTTCTACATACGTGAATGACCACTGCCAAACTGTGGAAGACTGCAAACTTGACCATCCAGTTGCTGAACATGCTGCACACCACAACACAAATAACTTCAACAGTTACTTCACTATGTGAGCCATTTGGATACTCCCTTTCAGCACAAGTTTTTCTGAACTATGCACACACGAACTGTCTCTCCAGCATATTCTGCATTCTCACAATCCCTATGACCTAAACCTCTGCTGACTTGTTCCCACTGCCTCGACTTCCCTTTCCCCTTCTCTCTTCTGCCAAAAACCACTTCTTACCCATCCAGAACATGCACTGGCTTCACTCTCTCTCTCTCTCCCCAGCCCATTTTCAACCCCTCTCCCCTCCCTTTCCTTTTTCTCTCTTCGTCCCCGACTTCCTCTCATTTTTCTTTTTGCACCTTCCCTTACCTCTTTCCCTCTTCCTATCTCTCTTTCTGGTCTACCCTATGAACTCATTTCATCTTGTTGTGCAGTTGTGGAGTCATCTATCTGAAGACCTGCTTCTTTCCTACTACCTCCTCTATGCATCCTTTCCTACATCTTCCCCACCATCAGCTGCTCAGGCAACTCCTTTCAGTAACTGAGTATCAATAATCAGTTTCACCTACGTCACCGGAGAATGTTTGCATGTTTTATGTTGTTGTGTTTGTGACTGTGTGTACTTTTGCTAGGAAAAGAGCAAGAGCTCAAAAGTTAGTGTGAATGCTGTTTCCTGTTACATATCTATGCTTCATTCATCTGTCAGCTTCAGGTGAGTGATTAGCTTTCCCTTATTCTATGTACCGTTCCATCCAGGAATTAACATTTATAATGTCTTTTACTGGCAGGTGGAAATTCATAATAAGATGGGCCCCGTTTGTAGAATTGTGATATAATCAAACACTATATATTTATTTTTGACTAAACAAGTACTGTATAATTGTTTGCTGACACAAGTAATTTGAACTTCAGGATTCTGTTTTGTTAACCTTCACTACAAGTATATAAACAAATAAAGATCTGCAATAAATATCCGATCAGAAAATAACTGTTTTATTTAACCCTTAACTACTATGGTCATTCACAGGAACACAATTACTATGGAGGGGTCTCACAGACAGCATTTTTATATTTTATATATCAAACCAGAGGTTTGCCGAATATATATAGTTGCTTGACTTCCTGTTACACATATTAGAGGGGGTCTTCGTGGAAATTTGATTTTCTTTTTAACAATGCAGTATTTTAAACACTTCTGACAGTTAAAAAAAAGCGATATTTGGAGTATATTTTTATTTTGTGAGTTACTAAAATAACAGCAAATAGTTAGCTCTCTACTCACACACAGATTTTCATCAGAGGGATTATATAACAAATTAGCAATATAACTAGGTGGAAAAATCCAACTTGACTTATGATAAATTGTGTGCGAAGTCAACTTTCAGTTTACAGCTCATCTTTGCAATGTAGAGCAAATATTTAGTCGATAAGTCTATGAATGAAGAAACTTCGCCACATTTTACTTCTAAAATTACAAGTAAAAACAAAATACGTGTCCTAATGTGCCACTGAATCATACTTTAGTCAATTTCCACCTGCAAACATTTCACGCAGACCTTCCTGGAACACTCCAAACAAATCAGAACACCATACTGTTGACATGGGTATCTTGTTTTCCTCTTCAGACGAGGAGGGCAAAAGGCAAACGTTTTTCAATTTTTGAATTCTTCTTTCGGTGTCTGAGGCTCATCTTGTAAGTAAAGTATTCTTCTGATGGTGTCACTCAACTCTCGTGCCAAGTGCTCAATAGAAATTCTACGCTTCATAAGAGGTTTAAGTAGGTCTCTTGCTAGAGTCTTCATGAAGCTCAATCTTGTCATTACCTCTGCCTTTGGATAAGCTTGATGTACCGCATAACCATTTACACTGCAAGCAACATCCACTAATGTCAAGAAAATGGCCAGAGGCCATCTTGTTCGGTGACTTGACGAATAAGCAGCACACCTTTGGTCGAGACAGTCAACACTACCCTTTGTTGTGTTATAAGACAGGATGATCTCAGGTTTTCCTGATTCAGGATCATTGTATACTGAATGGTGCATAGAAGAGATCAGTATTGCAGCTTTGGTCTTCTTGGGCACGAAGGAAATCAGAGTCATGTCTTCTGTAAAACTGTAAACAGATGTCTTCACACACTGTTTCTTATTAGGTAAGAAGTTCTGTGGGATCTCCTTTTTGTTCTTTTTCAGCATCCCAACGTGAGATCTTTTTTTTTTGAAAGTTCTACTGATGAGTACCAGTTGTCATCTGTAATATTTCTCCTTGTGTTTTCAATGGGTTTCACCAATCAAAAAACAGACTGTGTGGGAACACTGTGACCTTTCTCATGGCTGTCAAGGGTGTGACTATCGTTGCCTTTTCCAGAATAAATGTATGCATTGTACAAGTAATTTGTACGGTTTGTACGGGCGTCATCAAACACTGAACTTTCAGGCCATACTTTGCTGGTTTGTTTGGCATGTACATTCTAAACCCACACCTTCCACGAAAAGGAACAAACATTTCACTGACACACACTGTTGCACCTACAAAGTAGCAAAGCTGACTGTTTTCGATGAAACGCAAAAAGATTTGTGAAATTGCTGCTGATTTGTCTATTTTCTTTCTTTCCACCCAATCATCTGGATTGTTAAATTGTAATGCGGACAATAAAAACAGAAATCTTTCTTTGCTAACAGTGCATCTGAAAACATCTGTTCCATCGGTTGCAAACAAGCTGTAAAAAGACTTGTTCCCCAACTTCAAAATGGCTGAAAACACTAATACACCAATTACAGCCTTCAATTCAATGACATCAACATCTTGTAGATAGGATAAGCGATCGTTTGCGTACTGTGCTCTAAGCTTAGATGTTTTCAGATTTGTCCCTCGAATGATTTCGTCTAGAATGCTTGGTGTAAAGAACAATTTCAATACCTCCAAAACAGCACAGTTTTCTCCACGACTCTTCACCCTCTGTCGCAGTCCAGGAAGTTGCAAGATGATGATGATGTGTTGCCTTGTTCTTACATTAGCTGGTGGCTGCTTTTTTCTCCATCGAAAACATCTATTCTTACTGAAGAAGTAAGCTCCATCATTACCAGCTGCCCATCTTCTTCACTTTCAGTTTCCTGCTCTGAATTAGTGTCGTGATCACTAAATATCTCAAAATCAGGGTCATCATCGCTGTCATCAAAGTCTTCATCCGCAGATTCAACGGGGCGATCTTGAACATCCACATATGCCTCACATAACACACGTTGCACAGAAGGCCCAGCTTTCCCTGCCATGGAGAAACAGTAGTATGCAACAAAAACGAGGCACACAAACACTATGGTACATCTGTGAGACCTCTCAAGACTAATAATTACGAAACAAAGAGCAGCAAGAATGCCGGCACGTGTAACTTGACAGCCAATAGGAAGGTACACGGAAGAGTCCTTTTGGCTTTGCAGGGGCTTGAGGAATATCTCGACACAAAAATTAGTAGCAGTCTGAGAGATGGTCGATAGTAGTTAAGGGTTAAGTAGTTGAACATTTTTTAAACACATTCTAACATGAAGCATACATTATCCCCATATAAAAGACACAAATATGTATCACTGATGAGAGTTCAGAGCCCATAGCAGTACACTGGCACTTAAGCAGCTGCATTATTTAGCTCATATCCGAGCATTTGGTTCAATCATTTTATGACATATTAGCTTAGTGTCCTCTGCTTCATTTGGTAGACTGTATGATCTGAACATCTTTTTTCTTTAATTGAATTTTTATGTTATTTGCAAATTTCAGCATCTTCTAAACTTTTTACACCAACAAAGGTCATAGAAGCGTATTCTTTTCCGAATGTACTTCTGACCAAAAAGCGATTCTGGTAGCTGGAGTCACAGGTCGTTATTAATTCTGCCTTTTGAGTTCTTGATGTTTCCTTAGAAACTTTCATCTCATAAGACAGTTTTCCTTAGAAATCAAATACCAATATTGAAATATTTAGCTTTAAATATGTTTTAACATAACAGACATTTTCATAGAGATTTTCATCCCTATTTCACCCCCTCAGGGGCTGAATTTCCAACAAAAAACACTGAAACACGTATTTTTTTAAATTTCTAACTGAGAAGCTCAATACAAGTTTTCAGAAATTTAGTTTCAAAAATACTTTCGTAATGAAATATTTCTATAAAAGCTTTCATCCTGTATTTTACCCCATTAAGAGCTGAATTTCCAAACACATTGAAGAACATACTTTTTTAAAAAATTGCTAAGTGAGAAGGCAAATACAAATTGTCTTAGATATAGCGCTGAAATGACTTCATAATGAAATATTTTCATAAAATTGTTCATTCCCTATTTCACCGCCTACAGGTTGAATTTCCAAAAATATTGAAACAGAAATTTTTTTAAACTGCTAACTGACAAGTCAAATACCAGTTTTCATAGGTGTGTGTTTAAAACTGCTTTATTAGTACTTTAATACTGATTTATTTGTAAAAAAAACTTTCACTATTTTATGCCCTGTATTGTATTGTATTGTATGGATCTGGGGACCTAGAAACAACAGAGGCTTAGTCCCTGCCATAGCCCACAATGGTACACAACCCCAGAACAGGCTACAGCAGTCGACTCACCCCAATGCCGCCCCACACCAAACCCAGGGTTACCGTGCGGTTCGGCCCCCAGTGGACACTCCCCAGGAAAGTCTCACACCAGACAAGTGTACCGTATTTACTCGAATCTAAGCCGCACCTGAAAAATGAGACTCGAAATCAAGGAAAAAATATTTTCCCGAATCTAAGCCGCACCTGAAATTTGAGACTCGAAATTCAAGGGGAGAAAAAAATTATAGGCCGCATCTCCAAATCGAAACAAAGTTGGTCCAGTGTAATATGAGAGACAATTTAGGTGGAATGAATGATGATACAGCCACAGTAGTTTGGTTCGAGTCGTAAGTTAGCCGTTAAGCTTTACCAGGTAGCCATTGCTATGTGTCAGGCGCTCCGTCCGTATTTATACGGGTACCCTTCCTTTTCCACGTGCTTCGTCTGGTTTGAATTGATAGCTTATTTTTCTTTGATCTGATAAGCGCAGTTTTCTTTGTTAAAGGTGTTTACGTCACTCTAAGCTGAAAATGCGTTACTGTACTGTGTCATGCATTGTTTGTCGCATTCTGATAGTGCGTGTTCACGGCCTGTCGCCGCTCGCGGCATGGCTTGCTTTTGTGCGCGCTACCGCCGCTTTTTTTATTTTTTTTTTTATTTTTATTTTTTTAAAAAAAGAGGAATCGTCTCATTAGCGAAACAATGGCAAGAAACTGCTATTTGTTGTTACTTACACTGCTGCTTTCTTTGATAATGATCAACAAGAACCAAATAATAGACTGCATATGATAGAAGATGTTCTGAACGAGAGTTTAGCGAAAATTTTTCTCCGTTTGAAAATCTTTGCAGGCGCCTCTTTAGTACATTACATTCTACACAGAAATTAGAGTCATCTTAGATTTAAAAATCAAGTCAATTGCCGTGCTTCATTTCTGACTGTATCACTATTAAGCATAAGAATATTACGAATATAAACATGACATGATATGTATATTCTTCCGCGTTTGCTGTTGCCTCACTCTAGTTTCGTAGTTTATTAGGCAGACCGGATTTAAATGAGATAGCAGCAAATGTGAAACAATACATAGCAAAATGTTTATTTGCGTATTATTCTTATGGTGACGAGAATACTGCATGTGATTCACAATTTATAAAAGTTCCTATTATAGCAACCATCTCTTCTCACAGATAGGAAAAAATTCACAACGAGTTGGCCATATTGACAAACATCCCAAACGGTCTTTCCAGTCGGATTTTCGTAGTACATTGAAATGCTGCTACCTTCGAAGATGAACCATGCGGAATTTGTATTTACTTCGTTGGATAATGTATGAAAATGCAGTGGTCGAAACTCGGGGCGGAGAAAATAGCTCGTCTTCCATCTTTTTTTTTTTTAAATTTATTTACTGACGCACAGGTTTTGGCGCCAGTATTTATCTTTGTGCGAACATAGCATGCCTGTGTAGCACTACATATATTCGACGACAGAAGTAAGTTGTGGCGGCACCCACCAATTTTTTTCCGAATTTTCGCTGGCTTTGTACTCGATTCTAAGCCGCAGGCGGTTTTTTGGATTACAAAAACCGGAAAAAAAGGGCGGCTTGGATTCGAGTAAATACGGTAACCACAATGTTTGCGTGGTAGAGTAATTATGGAGTATGCGTACATGGAGAAAGTGTTCGTGCAGCAACCGCCGACATAGTGTAACTGAGGCGAAATAAGAGGAACCAGCCCGCATTCACTGAGGCAGATGGAAAAGCACCTTAAAAACCATCCACAGACTAAGTGGCACACCGGACCTCGACACTAATCTGATGGACGGATTAGTTCCAGGGTTCGGCATGCGGCATGCCTTCCCGCCAGAAAGCAGTGCGTTAGACCGCATGGCTAATCAGATGGGCTTTTATCCTTTACTGGTTGAGTTACTAAAAATGTTGGAGCACAAAGCTTTTTTATTTATGACTGAGAAATCGGACAACAGTTTTCATAGTTTAAAATTGTCTGAATAGTGAATTAGTTTTAAAAAAGCTTCCATCCCCTGTTTCACTTCCTTAGGTGTGGAATTTCAAAAAATACCTTCTTAAACGGTGCCAACAGTAGAAGATCAACACTCTCTTCAAATTATACGTTTCTATCCAGCCTTGCCTCTCAATCCTTCTTAAATAACCTTACTTACTCCCAACATCACCACTGCTGAAGCCCAGGCTATCTGTGATCTGAAGGCTGACCGATCCATCGTCATTCTTCTAGCGGACAAGGGTTCCACGACCGTGGTACTTGATCGTCGGGAGTATGTGGCTGAGGGACTGCGTCAGCTTTCAGACAACACTACTTACAATGTTTGCCAAGATAATCCCATTCCTGATGTCCAGGCGGAGCTTCAAGGAATCTTCAGAACCTTAGGCCCCCTACAAAACCTTTCACCTGACTCCATCAACCTCCTGACCCCACCGACACCCCGCACCCCTACCTTCTACCTTCTTCCTAAAATTCACAAACCCAATCATCCTGGCCGCCCCATTGTAGCTGGTTACCAAGCCCCCACAGAACGTATCTCTGCCTACGTAGATCAACACCTTCAACCCATTACATGCACTCTCCCATCCTTCATCAAAGACACCAACCACTTTCTCAAACACCTGGAATCCTTACCCAATCTGTTACCCCCAGAAACCATCCTTGTAACCATTGATGCCACTTCCCTATACACAAATATTCCACACGTCCAGGGCCTCACTGCGCTGGAGCACTTCCTTTCACGCCTATCACCTGCCACCCTACCTAAAACCGCTTTCCTCATTACCTTAGCCAGCTTCATCCTGACCCACACCTTCTCCACTTTTGAAGGCCAGACATACCAACAACTAAAGAGAACAGCCATGGGTACCAGGATGGCCCCCTCGTACGCCAACCTATTTATGAGTCACTTTGAGGAAGCCTTCTTGGTTACCCAAGCCTGCCAACCCAAAGTTTGGTACAGATTTATTGATGACATCTTCATGATCTGGACCCACAGTGAAGAAGAACTCCAGAATTTCCTCTCCAACCTCAACTCCTTTGGTTCCATCAGATTCACCTGGTCCTACTCCAAATCCCATGCCACTTTCCTTGATGTTGACCTCCACCTGTCCAATGGCCAGCTTCACACGTCCCTCCACATCAAACCCACCAACAAGCAACAGTACCTCCATTATGACAGATGCCACCCATTCCACATCAAATGGTCCCTTCCCTACAGCCTAGGTCTTCATGGCAAATGAATCTGCTCCAGTCCGGAATCCCTGAACCATTACACCAACAACCTGAAAACAGCTTTCACATCCCGCAACTACACTCCCGACCTGGTACAGAAGCAAATAACCAGAGCCACTTCCTCAAACCCAGAACCTCCCACAGAAGAACCCCAAAAGTGCCCCACTTGTGACAGGATACTTTCCAGGACTGGATCAGACTCTGAATGTGGCTCTCCAGCAGGGATACGACTTCTTCAAATCCTACCCTGAAATGAGATCCATCCTTCATGAAATCCTCCCCACTCCACCAAGAGTGTCTTTCCGCCATCCACCTAACCTTTGTAACCTCTTAGTTCATCCCTATGAAATCCCCAAACCACCTTGACTACCCTCTGGCTCCTACCATTGTAACCGCCCCCGGTGTAAAACCTGACCCCTGCACCCTCCCACCACCACCTACTCCAGTCCTGTAACCCGGAAGGTGTACACGATCAAAGGCAGAGTCACGTGTGAAAGCACCCACGTGATTTACCAACTGACCTGCCTACACTGTGAAGCTTTCTATGTGGGAATGACCAGCAACATACTGTCCATTCGCATGAATGGACACAGGCAGACAGTGTTTGTTGGTAATGAGGATCACCCTGTGGCTAAACATGCCTTGGTGGACGGCCAGCACATCTTGGCACAGTGTTACACCGTCCGGGTTATCTGGATACTTCCCACTAACACCAACCTGTCAGAACTCCGGAGATGGGAACTTGCCCTTCAGTATATCCTCTCTTCTCGTTACCCGCCAGGCCTCAACCTCCGCTGATTTCAAGTTGCCGCCGCTCATACCTCACCTGTCATTCAACAACATCTTTGCCTCTGCACTTCTGCCTCGACTGACATCTCTGCCCAAACTCTTTGCCTTTACGAATGTCTGCTTGTGTCTGTGTATGTGCAGATGGATATGTGTGTGTATGCGAGTGTATACCTGTCCTTTTTTCCCCCTAAGGTAAGTCTTTCCACTCCCGGGATTGGAATGACTCCTTACCCTCTCCCTTAAAACCCACATCCTTTTGTCTTTCCCTCTCCTTCCCTCTTTCCTGATGAAGCAACCGTTGGTTGCGAAAGCTAGAATTTTGTGTGTATATTTGTGTTTGTTTGTGTGTCTATCAACCTGCCAGCGCATTTGTTTGGTAAGTCACATCTTCTTTGCTTTTAGATATATTTTTCCCACGTGGAATGTTTCCCTCTATTATATTTCTATCCACAGTAGTTTAGAGTGGGAGATGATGACCGAGTCAGTCAGGACATTTCCTTTCATACAATATATACAGAGATTTCTGTCTGAAGCATATGTTTTTGCATTCAGCAGCACATTTTAATTTCTTTACTTGTTTGCGTATTTTAAGGGGCTAAGGGGCTGTTAGCCGTGGCCACCAGGCTCCAAGCAGCAGCCGTGGGCTGTGGTGATGGTGGTGGTGGCGGCGGCGGCTCTAAGTAGACAATGGCTATGTCCTCTCTCGGCAAGGAGAGATCCTAACACTGCTGTGCCTTCCAATGTAATGATCATATATCACACTTCCACAGGCTGCACTGTAACTCAGGCATTTAATTGAGCAATTTTATCTCTGCCATGAAGTCTCATTTTCTGTTTTCTCCTGGTGGATGTTACACTGAGCGGACACAAAAGGAGGCATGCTCACATTGTTGTAACAGATTTTGCTGATTAAACAGTGAGAAAATATACACTGGCCTGGGTGACATTCATTATCAACATGATCAATAATTTTATATTTCTGTTAGTAGAAGCATACACCTGCTCTTTTTCAGAAAAAGAGCATATGTAACAACTATATTTTTCAATATTAATTCACATTTGCAAGCATGCATCTTGTTCCTTTTTCCAACATGTATGTGGCTTGATCAGTGTAGTATGTTGTCACAAGCGAATTTTGCAGACCAGTATTAAATTAAAAATATGTTAATTTAGGTTTTCAAGGTGTTATCACGTTGTTGTTGTTGTTGTTGTTGTTGTTGCTGCTGTTGTGGTCTTCAGTCCAAAGACTGGTTTGATGCAGCTCTCCATGCTACTCTATCCTGGGCAAGCCTCTTCATCTGCGAGTAAAACTGCAGCCTACATCCTTCTGAATCTGCTTACTCTATTCATCTCTTGGTCTCCCTCTACCATTTTAACCCTCCATGCTTCCCTCCAGTTCTGAACTGGTGATCCCTCGATGTTTCAGAATGTGTCCTACCAACCAAACCCTTCTTCTAGTCAAGTTGTGCCACTAATTCCTCTTCTCCCCAATTCTGTTCAGTACCTCCTCATTAGTTAGACAATCTACCCATCAAATCTTCAGCATTCTTCTGTAACATCGCGTTTCAGAAGCCCCTATTCTCTTCTTGTCCAGACTGTTTATTGTCCATGTTTCATATCCACACATGGCTACACTCCACACAAATACCTTCAGAAACGGCTTCCTGGCACTTAAATCTATACTCAATATTAACAAATTTTTCTTCTTCAGAAACACTATTCTTGGCTATGCCAGTTCACATTTTATACCCTCTCTACTTTGACCATCATAAGTTATTTGCTGCCCTATAGCACAACTCATCTACTACTTTCACTGTCTCATTTCCTAATCTAATTCTCTCAGCATTCCCTGATTTAATTTGACTACATTCCATTATTCTCATTTTGCTTCTTTTGCTCATCTTATATCCTCCTTTCAAGACACTGTCCATCTCATTCAACATTATCTTCCATGTCCTCTAGTTTTCTGACAGAATTACAATGTCAGCAAACCTCAAAGTTTTTATTTCTTATCCCAGAACTTTAATTCCTACTCCAAATTTTTCTTTTGTTTCCTTTACTGCTTGCGCAATATACAGGTTAAATAACATTGGGGATAGGCTACAACCGTGTCTTACTCCCTTCCCAACCATTGCTTCCCTTTCCTGCCCCTCAACCCTTGTAACTGCCATCTGGTTTCCATATAAATTGTAAATAGCCTTTTGCTCCCTTTATTTTACCCCTGCCACCTTTAAAATTTGGAAGACAGTATTCCAGTCAACATTGTCAAAAGCTTTCTCTAAGTCTACAAATGCTATAAACATTGGTTTGCCTTTCGTTAATTTATCTTCTTTGAGAAGTTGTAGAATTAGTATTGCCTCGCATGTTCCTACATTTCTCTGGGATCCAAACTGATCTTCCCTGAGGTCGGCTTATACCAGTTTTTCCATTCGTCTGTAAAGAATTCATGTAAGTCTTTTGAAGCCATGACTTATTAAACTGATAATTCAGTAATTTTCGCACCTGTCAGCACCTGCTTTCTTTGGAATTGGTATTATTATATCCTTCTTGAAGTCTGAGGGTATTTCACCTATCTCATACATCTTGCTCACCAGATGGACAAGTTTTGTTTTGGCTAGCTCCACTAAGGCCGTCAGTAGTTCTGACGGAATATTATCTATTCTCAGAGCCTTGTTTTGACTTAGGTATTTCAGTGTTCTGTAAAATTCTTCCATAATATTTCCCTCAAGAACATCTACCTCCATATACTCCTTCCACCTTTCTGTTTTCCTTTCTTGGCTTACGACTGGTTTTCCACCTGAGCTCTCGATATTTGTACAGGTGGTTCTCTTTTCTCCAAAAGTCTAATTTTCCTGTAGGTAGCATCTATCTTACCCCTACTATCGAATTCCAGTCACCACATGACTATTAAATTTTCATCTCCCTTAACTATCTGAATAATTTCTTTTATCTCATCAAACATTTCTTCAATCTCTTTGTCAGCTGCAGAGCTAGTTGGCATATAAGCTTGTACTCCTATGGTGGTGTGGGCTTCATCTGTATGTTGGCTACAATAATGCATTCACTATGTTTTTCATAGTAGCTTGTCTGCATTCCTATTTTTTTTATTCATTATTAAACCTACTCCTGCATTACGCCTACTTGATTTTGTATTTATAATCATGTATTCACCTGAGCAGGAGTTCTGTTCCTACTGCCACTGAACTTCACTAATTCCCACTACATCTAACTGTAACCTATCCATTTCCCTTTTCAAATTTTCTAGCTTGCCTGCCCTTATCATAGGAATATCTAATTTTGCTACTATTGATCTTCCACGCTTTCAGTACGTCAGTTGTGGTATAGGACGAAATTTTGACAATAAAATCGACAAAAAAATCCTAAGATTTAATGCAACCCATGAAACAATTACAAAGAAGTGACAAAAGAGATACAGATAAAGTTTTACAAACACATGGTGGTACCCACTATGCAGTATGGATCTGAAACCTGAGATTCCATGCAAAAGGATATGACCAGGACACAGAGATTTCTCTGCAGTGTTACAGATTGCAACAGGGAGGATTGCTTCAGAAAACACAGCATGAAGTAGGAATGAATTACAAGCTGATTCAATACACAAACAATCAATTGAAACAGATGGTAAGAACATGTTGAAAGAATACATGAAAACAGACTTTCAAAACAAATTTTTGATTACAAACCTAGAGGGACCAGACAGAGGGTAAGGCCACAGAAGAGATGGCTAGACCTTGTTGACTGGAACAGCTGAAATTGCCTAATCCCTGTGGGGGGTGGTGGTGGGGGGTAGAAGATTGATTTTGGCTGTCTCAGTTGAATTGTAATTTAATCAATATCTTAGCCTACAATCAAGGCATGATCAATAACTAAACATGCCTTTGAAAAGCGGTTTCTACCAAACAGACACATTAACTGACAAAGAAGACAATGCCATAAAGATGTGTGTAGTGCTTACTCTAAGTGTCAAGATGCAGTGAACAGTTGAGCAGCAATGACCATGAAATTTTGCTTAGACCTAACAAATCTGCTGTTGAGACTACTGATATGATCTGTGAATCTTATATGGAATCTGAAAGGACACTGAGGCAACTGATGTGGTTGATGATTTACAGATCAGATGATCGTATGATATCTGCAAGTAGTGCCGACTTCGGCATATTGATGCAAGAGGTCAATAATTTAAATAGTATTAACTCACTATTCATATATCTTCAGTAAAATCATATTATAGGACTAATACAAGATTTAGAGATCATGAATCTCATTATGGAAATTAAAGAGCATCCCTATTATTATGCCTCGAATGGTTACAATATAAACAGATAATTAAATTCTAGTCTTTTTCCTTCCAGTCGGACAAGAATTTGACCACCTCCTTTAAAATAAAATTAATGGGAAACATCCTGAGGAATATGATACCTGTGTACCCCAGTATGATATTCTGCCAACTGTCCCACTTACATAACATGCTAATCCAACTGTTCCCAAACTCTTGCCTACAACCAACAAAATTCCCTGATCTTGTTCAATAGCATATGCCCCCTCCCTTCTATTCCACTATTACCAAGGCCAATCTATATACTTTTAAAAGCAGAACTTCTGTGAAAGCAAGTACACCAAAAATCTGTGTTTTTTTTTTGCAGCCACTATGTGGCTTTCAGTATAGACGTAACTATCAGCCATTTATGTGCACAAATAAATTTTATGAAAAATATTTTGAAGATCTTCCAGTGATCAAACATGCTGCAAAATACAATGCTTTTAATTTCAGCAGCTCACTGACCAAGCATACCACTTGCATCGTTCCTCAAAGCATCTACACTTCTAAATTGAATATAATACAAGAGTAACACAGTACTCCTGTTATCAAGCCTAGACTACTCATAGGTCCTCTCGTATCTTACATTTTGCCACTCTCCTGTTTCTCCACACGGTAAGTTTTTATTTTGTTCCATTTACTTCAATGAACTTATTCATTATATCAGTTGTTCTTTCCATTTATTTGTATTCTTTTTTTTTCTTGTCTTATCCTATTCTGTTCTATTTATCTCCTTGTCTTTCCTTTGCATTTAGCTACTATCTGTTTAATTTAATGATTTTTTCTTACCTGATGCCATGATGAACACCATTCCTCCCTCTCCTCTTGTGCCTCCTCACAACAAACACTTCATATCTTACTACACTCTCTTCTAAACAAAACTCCTATGGCACAGTAGGTAGCAGGGCCTGCTGCCTACTATGGATAATGCTTGTTAGCAGTTCCAAGAAAAGATTTTGCTATGCTCACCAGGCAGTGATAAGGAGTTTGCTACTATTTTCACATCACCAAGGGCACTTTTTGAGCAAACTGCAGAAACCACCATAAACATCACTTGCGTGGGTAACATCTCTGGCAGTGGTTTGTGCGTGCTGGACCTCCTGTTATGGATTGGTTTAGTTTGGAATGTTCCTACGCCAGATTTCTCTTCAATCTCAGACTGTGCTGTCTTGTTATAGCTTTGTAATATTTATCTCTGTATCTTTTCCCCTGAAGCTTCTACAATTCAACTTAATAAATTTGTGTTGAACCTTTTACAATTAGTGTTAGCAAAAACATGAAAAATATCATCACGAAATTCATAACAGCCACTATATTGTTCATATCACCTTTCTTCAAAATGTATGCCAGCCACTAATAAAACAGCACTGACAGAGATGTTAAATGTCCAGTTTCATTTAGAATGGAATGCTGTACCTGTCTTGATTACATTACAAATTTCTCATATTCATGTTTTCACCGATGTTTTATCAACTGAGATTTGTTTCTCTGATCTCAACAAGTGACATGTTAAACAGACTGTTCTACAATTTTCCAGTTGTGACCAAGCTGACAGATTTAGAAGCTAATTTGTCTTAAGTTAAGTCCAGCATCAAGTTACAATTACTCATTAAAGTGTCTGATAAACAAACTAGTTACCTGACGTCATCTGTGTATTGTGTGTCAATAGTGTCAATATGCAGTGAGGAAATGTCAAATACTAAAGTAGTACAATTGCACACTTCCTTGGAAAATGGTGTAAACATGATTATTAGACACAGTTTCTCACACTCTGTAGCCCCTTTCATCCATAGCTCAAGAATAAGAATAACCATTACTGTCATCTATCAACATAAACACAATGAATAGATGTTAATGGTGGAAGCAAAATCAGTATCAATAATTCACAATAAGTAAGTATTCCCCTGAGACAGTTTATGACTGATAATGTTTTCATCTGCTTTTTATATACAAACTTGTTCCTCTTCCCTAAAGTTGCTTTGTTTACCAAAGAAGGCAGAGTGCTGCATAAATTATGGACATATGCAACTATGTTCATTGAGTTCAGCTACTACTAATACATATCCAAAAGGAAATGTACTTTCAGAAAATGTTCATCTTACCTGAAATCATTTTTTAGACCATGACCAACAAACTTCACTCCAATGTCTACAAGAAATCTTAGTTTCTGGTATGTAGATTTCAGAGTTGTCAAATGTTTTGAGCTAAAGTTAGCATCAAGATCTCCTGGTTTAATGCCAGAAAATTTCGTCAAATAGTCCACCACCTGCTCTTGAGTGGAAATATAGTCATCAATAAATGGTGTTCCTTCCAGAGGTCCTTGCCTGTATTAACAATATTACATCAGATGAATAATTGCAGACAGAGTTTTCTCAAAACATACCATGCAATTTTGTGTGATTCTTATGAACAATAATATGCATTGTGTAATTAAAATAATGATGAATAAACAATGGGCATATGGTTAACACAAGCTCAGACTACTTTTAAGATAGCATGGTTGTAACGCAGGGAGTATTAAGTACTTACCCTCGTATACATGTTATTCTTGCCACTGACATTTGGGAAGGTTTGATAGTGGACATCTTCCCATCACTTCGTAGTTCAGATTCTTCCTGGTTCAGTGTCACAAACTCAGCATCCATTGCAACAATGTCTCCTGTAAAACAAACAAAGATGGCAAATATTCCCCATGTGTAATTTTTAGTGTTATTTACTTCATTAATTACATGATGGGTTTTCCAAAAAGTAAAGATACTCCACACTTAGAAAGAAAATATACAATGGAGTCTGTACATATGTGCTTCACCCATACATATACTGAACTCCTTTTCTGTCAGCAAGACACTCACCATCCCTTTAGTGATTAACACTACTGCCAAATGGAAAGTGTTGGCTGTTACACAGCTCATCTGTGCAAAAACATGAGCAACCATCTGGCACACGCAAGGAAATTGCGCCATTGTATTAGAACATTAAGAGTGGACAAAATGTGTAAAGGGGTGTTGGGAAGACAGGGGAGGTACAACTCAGTTGTATGAAAGAAACAGTCAGCATCACAGCTTGGCACTTATGACATAAACTCAAATAGCTTATCACAGAAGGCACGGACACAAACCATACAGGAGTACGCTGAATGTAAGCAGTGACACAGATAAATTTATAAGTGAACATTTTCATTTATCTCCATATATACACCTATCATCACTGAATACGCTACATCTCTAGTGTACACCATACATGCACTCACTGTATGCAGTCCTTGATGTCTAGCTGTTTTTGTTCAGTTGCCTTGTATATGGGGCACCTGTAATTAAATGATATACAGAAATACCAGGAAACATTCTTTTTACATATCCCATGTACTGTACAATGGAACATGCATTTCTGTACCTACATCAGCAGTTCCAGCAGCTGGCTTATCATCAACAATTAAATGGAGCTGCTCTAATTGCTGCAGAAATCAGGCAGCACGCCAGCTATGCCACAAAAGTTGGCAGCTTGCCTGCAGCCCCCACTGTTTGTTGCTTTCAATGACCAATAGGAAGACTTGAAGATTTTTGCAAATTTTTTTGGCATCTAGCAATTTGTGGCTGTAGAGGTAACAGATTTCGAGCTCCAGGATAATTTCTTCTTGCTCTCGATGAACCCTGCAATGCAGCATTTAGTGCACTGGTTGACAGTGCTGAGACACAAATTTAGTCTGTTCTGGAAGTAGCCAGAGTGTAGATGTCTTTAAAATACTTCAGTATTATCAGAGACGGTTTTATGACAAAAATCTTGAAATAATAGGGATTACAGGTCACAAGCTAGAGGTCACTGACCCTTCCGGGTTAATAAGGGATACCTTCACTACACTATGTTGGTTTAAATTCTCAAAAACAAAATACAGGGTGGCACAGGCATATCTGCCAATCTTTTTTTTTTTTTAAAAAAAAAAAAAAAAAAAAAAAAACCACCAGGAGGTTCAGTTTTAAAAATCGGGATGTACAGGGCTATTACAAATGATTGAAGCGATTTCATAAATTCACTGTAGCTCCATTCATTGACATATGGTCACAACACACTACAGATACGTAGAAAAACTCATAAAGTTTTGTTCGGCTGAAGCCGCACTTCAGGTTTCCGCCGCCAGAGCGCTCGAGAGCGCAGTGAGACAAAATGGCGACAGGAGCCGAGAAAGCGTATGTCGTGCTTGAAATGCACTCACATCGGTCAGTCATAACATTGCAACGACACTTCAGGACGAAGTTCAACAAAGATCCACCAACTGCTAACTCCATTCGGCGATGGTATGCGCAGTTTAAAGCTTCTGGATGCCTCTGTAAGGGGAAATCAACGGGTCGGCCTGCAGTGAGCGAAGAAACGGTTGAACGCGTGCGGGCAAGTTTCACGCGTAGCCTGCATAAGTCGACGAATAAAGCAAGCAGGAAGCTAAATGTACCACAGCCGACGGTTTGGAAAATCTTACGGAAAAGGCTAAAGCAGAAGCCTTACCGTTTACAACTGCTACAAGCCCTGACACCCGATGACAAAGTCAAACGCCTTGAATTTTCGGCACGGTTGCAACAGCTCATGGAAGAGGATGCGTTCAGTGCGAAACTTGTTTTCAGTGACGAAGCAACATTTTTTCTTAATGGTGAAGTGAACAGACACAACGTGCGAATCTGGGCGGTAGAGAATCCTCACGCATTTGTGCTGCAAATTCGCAATTCACCAAAAGTTAACGTGTTTTGTGCAATCTCATGGTTTAAAGTTTATGGTCCCTTTTTCTTCTGCGAAAAAAAACGTTACAGGTCACGTGTATCTGGACATGCTGGAAAATTGGCTCATGCCACAACTGGAGACCGACAGCGCCGACTTCATCTTTCAACAGGATGGTGCTCCACTGCACTTCCATCATGATGTTCGGCATTTCTTAAACAGGAGATTGGAAATCCGGTGGATCGGTCTTGGTGGAGATCATGAACAACAATTCATGTCATGGCCTCCACACACTCCTGACTTAACCCCATGCGATTTCTTTCTGTGGGGTAATGTGAAAGATTCAGTGTTTAAACCTCTTCTATCAAGAAATGTGCCAGAACTGCGAGCTCGCATCAACGATGCTTTCGAACTCATCGATGGGGACATGGTGCGTCGAGTGTGGGAGGAACTTGATTATCGGCTTGATGTCTGCCGAATCACTAAAGGGGCACATATTGAACATTTGTGAATGCCTAAAAAAACTTTTTGAGTTTTTGTATGTGTGTGCAAAGCATTGTGAAAATATCTCAAATGATAAAGTTATTGTAGACCTGTGAAATCGCTTCAATCATTTGTAATAACCCTGTACAAATGATCAAAAACCAAGGCTTTTCTTCAGTAAAGTCTCAAGCCAGCTAATGTTGACTATAATGTCACAAAGATATATGAAGGTTACAAAAACACAAATGAAAACACTAGAACTACTCAAAATGTTGATACCGTATCCCTTACCTCTTACCTGGCCCAGGAAATCTGTACAAGGTTCGAATGTTTTTCACAGCATACCTGCAACTCCATTCTTAATTCCAACCATTCCAAGTGCATTATCACAACATACGACTAAACAGTTATTGAGTGGAATATTACATGCCTTCAGAGTGTTATAAAGATGTGGCCCCATGGTTATACCAGTAGAATACACTTAAGTGGAGTTAAAATGAAAAAAAAAATTTTTTTTTCACATTTTTTGGTTTTTATTTTATTACACAGTTTGCAATTTCCTTAATGAAATGGTAAATGGTATATAAATCACTTATGCACTCGCATGGGAAGTATTTTATTTCATTTTATTTTTTAAATAATGTCTGCACTTGTTTAAATTGCTGTAAATTTTGTGAGCATTACTTAGAGATCAAAGAAATTCGGTAACATCTTACACAGTAGACTCTTAATAATCTAACACTGACAGTCCGAACACTTGGTAGTCTGATGCCACATTGGAGGTGTGCACTGTGCTTGCTCCAGACACAGACAGGCACACATTTGTCACAACAGACACCTCCTCCCATCTGTCCCATGCCTCAAGCTAGTATAAGAAACATGTGCATGAATAATGATGTATGGCACATTTTTGCAGAATCATGTGGAATTATGCTGTGTACGGCAACATGCAGCATCTGCTGTAATAGTTCATTCATCTACCATCTGAGGGCAGCACTAAACAACAAGGAGACTCAAGACAGTTTTCACACCTCTACACAAACAATGCTGTATGTAACATGAATGGTGGAATACAGCAAGGTGACGCAAAACGTGCCACACAGCATCATTCGTGCACACACTTTAAATGTGTTATCGAGAGTGCTCCTTTCATGTTATCAATGAATTTGAATTCTGCTACAAGGATTAGTTGTTCTGTTTTAATTTTTGTGTTAAAAAGTGTTGTGAGATGGCATGCACAAGTGGGAATGCTAAATATAAGCACAAAACTTTACTTCTTACTGATAAATGGGAAATTATAAAAAGATATCACTGTGGTGAAACTCCAACTCCCATTTCTAAAGCTTCTGATATCTTGCAACCTACTGTTAATCAAGTACTAAAACATAGCGGTAAGATAAAACAATTTATAAAAATTGCAGAAGATGCCTCTAAGAGAAAAGCCCTTCACCTGAGCGTATACCCTCAAGTTGAGGAAGCTCTGTACAATTGATTTCAACAACAAAGAAGCAAACATGTCCCTATTTCAGGAGATATTTTAAAACATAAAGCCCAGCTTTTTTTATCATGAAATGATCAACAAAGATGATTTTCATGCCAGCGATGGTTGGTTTGAAAACTTTAAGAAATGGCATGGCATTCGTTTCTCACAGATGAATGGAGAAAAACTATCAGCTGATCAGACTGAAGTTTCTCAAGTCATTCTAGATTTAAATGCCAAAATCAACGAACTAAGCCTTAAGCCCAGACAACTGTATACTGCTGATGAAACAGACTTAAACTGGTGGCAACTTCCAACAAAAGCTTTTGTAATGGCGGTAGAAAAAAAAAAAAAAGTTTATGGAAGGAAACCTCAAAAAGAGCATATCATGTTAATGGAGTGCACAAATGTCACTGGAAGCCATATGTTAAAACTCTTAGCTGTGGGCAAATCAGTCCCCATGAACATTTAAAAACATAGAAGCCGAATCTCTTCCAGTGATGTACAAAAACAAAGCAGAGCATGGGTTACTAAGGATGTCTTGTAGACTGGTTTTCAAATCATTTTGTAAAAGAACCCAAAGAACACTTAAAGAGAAAAAATCTGTCATTGAAGGTCCTTTGGTTGTTAGTTAATGCACCAGGACATCCGGGCAAGGATGAATTGAGAATTATAATGGTTCATGGTTACACAGAGGCTTTGTATTTGCCGAATAATACGACTGAACTGATTCACCCACTGGATCAAAGCATTGAAGGCACATTACAAAAAAACACCTACTGATTCACAGCATCTGCCAACCTGATACAGATATCACACTAATCTTCGAAAAATTTAATGTCTAGGATGTATTTGTCAATGGAGAAATTGCATGGCATCAAGTCAAGGCTTTAACTCTGATAAAATCTTTGGAAAATATTTGGCTAGAAAACCCACTCCTTCCAAAGAAAGGTGGCAGAAATAACAAATCTGAAGATGATAATGAAGTTACTACGGCTGCACTTACATTTTGTGATGACATTAACATTCCACATGAAGATGCAGAAGAACTGAGAAGATGGGTGTTACACGATAACCTCGGTTCTGAACTGACAGAAGAGGCGATAATCCAGAAAGTTATGGTTCATGTGGTAGACAATGGCCCAATTGAGGTGGCCACAGAAGTGAAATGCACTATCACTTGCAAAGAGGTTATGGCAGCTGAAGAGAGGGAACTCGACTGCAAGAACATTTTAATGTTCAAAGACATTCAAGAAAAAGCCATGTCGGACTCTTCATGGAGAAAAAAAACCCCACTATTACAAATTTTTTAAACCGATAAATAAACTATTTATAAACATTTGTATGTATGTATGTATGTACATTGTATACATGTATTTGTATAAATTCGTAATGTCGTTATATGCACATATGTACATACATATTAAATCTTGTCTTATATGTACACATGTATTTTTTATAGCCTCAATGGCTGTGAAATACATAGGTATGTACTCAGTATGTACTGTAACAATAGGCATAATATAGTACATGGCGTACACATGCAATACTTATGCAAAACAACTAAATTTTCTAGCCTTAGAAATCTAAATTCAATTTTAAACAGTCCATCTTTGGTAATCTGACATTTTTGATAATCCGAAACCACCTCTGCCCCATAACTGTCGGATTATTGTGAGTCTACTGTATAAAGGAGGCTGTGGAAAACAGTATTACAAAGGCTAAAATACATCATTTCTATTGGCAGCACCGTTGGAAACAATGTTGTAGTATTTCATAAAGTAAACCCATGTTGTATGCAGGAGTTCGAAGAATTCTCTTGCTATGGAAACCAGAGTGGATACCGGAAAGGTAATTGAATTCCAATTCCTAACAAAACACTGTTAAAAATGTAAATCAGAGAACCAAGCAGAATATATCTGTGATAGCAACTATATAGGAATAAGTGGGAAATGGAGGCCTCTGTGGCTACTGCAATTTTCACTCGATCAATGAATGAAACGAGTGTTGGCTATGCTAAGTTCTTAGTTGATGGTGACTCAAAAGCGTACAATACTATAGTAACAACATGATCTTACAGTGATACAGTTATCACAAAACTGCAACGTGTGAATCACTTCCAGGAGAGCACTGGCACCAGGCCGGGAAACCTGAAAATAAGTTTGAGAAACAAGAAACTTTCTGATGACAAAACCATAAGGGGTAGGCTGGCAGACAACATTACTGATGAATTCAGTACTATCATGTGGCCATTAGCAATAACCGCAATGATTTGTTCACAATAAGGCAAGTCATATAGGTTACTTCCTTCCACAAACAAATGACAAACCAATAATCTGATTTGATCTATTATAAATGGAAACTAATACATCAACTATGCCTTCCCGTACCAGATTCATTGTGCACATTTCACAATGCCCAGTACTCAGACACTTCATACAGCCATAAACATTCCATCCCAACAACAGTGTTGGAAATCAAAAACACCCATTTACAGAGAGCAGGCATATCCTGACTTATTTAAGAAGCATCTACATGGGCAGAATAAGAATCCATATGCGCCCTTCAACAATGCCATGAATATAATAGAAGGAAACATTCCACATGGGAAAAATATATCTAAAAACAAAGATGATGTAACTTACCAAACGAAAGCGCTGGCATGTTGATAAGACACACAAATAAACACAAACATACACACAAAATTCAAGCTTTCGCAACCAACGGTTGCTTCATCAGGAAACAGGGAAGGAGAGGGAAAGACGAAAGGATGTGTGTGTGTGTGTGTGTGTGTGTGTGTGTGTGTGTGTGTGTGTGTGTGTGTGTGTGTGTGTGAGTGCGCGCGCGTGCGCACGAGTGTATACCTGTCCATTTTGCCCCCTAAGGTAAGTCTTTCCACTCCCGGGATTGGAATGACTCCTTACCCTCTCCCTTAAAACCCACATCCTTTCGTCTTTCCCTCTCCTTCCCTCTTTCCTGATGAAGCAACCGTTGGTTGCGAAAGCTTGAATTTTGTGTGTACGTTTGTGTTTGTTTGTGTGTCTATCAACATGCTAGCACTTTCTTTTGATAAGTTACATCATCTTTGTTTTTAGATATATTCTTCAAAAATGTCAAATGGACTCGCATAACAAATAATGATTTTGTGCAAAGGAAGACACTGAAATGCAGGGTCTGTGATGCTGTTAGTGCCTTTAATGATGGCTACATCAGTAAGGTGATAGTGCTACAGTTTATGGGACTTAAACCTGGAGTAAATGCATCAGACAACTTCAGCAAATGGACATGGCTTACATTAAAAAAGCACATGTATAACAGAAATGGCCACCAAAGAGCCCAGAAGAGAGAAGAGAATGAGATCCAAGGAAAACGATCATAAGGATGATACACACAATGGGGCAGAATGCTTCTAAGTGAGTAAAACTAAAAATTAAAACATGTGTTTATAACTTAAAGTGATCTAAAACTTTAGAAGTTGTATCTGAAAATTTACATTTTCAGTTACGTCTTCACTTGCATTTTTACCTAAATCTTTGAAATCATTTGGAGTAAAGTATTCAAATTTTCAGGGAGCAACAAGACACAGATACTGAGTCTACTGAACTAAAATAAAATCAAACAATGGAAAACCCAGGATGGAATGTAACAATATTAGAGGAGGAGGAGGAGGAGATTAGTGTTTAACGTCCCGTCGACAACGAGGTCATTAGACGGAGCGCAAGCTCGGGTGAGGGAAGGACGGGGAAGGAAATCGGCCGTGCCCTTTCAAAGGAACCATCCCGGCATTTGCCTGAAGCGATTTAGGGAGAGAAGGAAAGTTGCTACTCACTATATAGCGGAGATACTGAGTCACGATAGGCACAACAAAAAGATTCACAGAATTATGGCTTTCGCCCATTAAGGCCTTTGTCAGCTGCTGGCCGAAAGCTATAGTTGTGTGAATCTTTTTGTTGTGCCTATCACGGCTCAGCATCTCTGCTATATGGTGAGTTACAACTTTCCTTCTCTAATATTGGAATTAAAATAAAAACGTTATGTTGAGTACAACAAAACTTATTCAAGAGAAAGTACAAAAATTAAAAAAATATTTTAGACATTTAATTAAATAATTGTATTTCCCAAACCAGTAGCTGGAATGCAATTATTCTATTTGAGTGCGTTAAGAACATTACATGTAATGCCATACAAAAGTTTCATGTCAATTGCTATGGTTGTTTTTGAAATACAGGGAAGCAAAATAACAAAATTCAACATTGCCAAGATATGACATTCTAATTTCCCTAAACTTAGCGAGAGATAGTAAGCTGCTTTCAATTTTTTGGCCATCTTCTTATAAACTGCAACAACTACATGATATAAATTTAATTCTCCTATTTTACTACTGGCTGTTGAAACAGAAAATGGCCAATTTTTTTAAAAGTTCCTTTGATTTCTTTTTTTCCTTGATCACCATTTCTGCTACAGTTGTGACAGTTTGTGTTCTTACACAGCTGTATTTTTTTGCTGTACCTCTATCCGGGATCACTTTTCTGAACAGATGACTCACATGGCCAGTACAATTGATTGGCAAATTGTGTTCAATAATAAACAATATAAACAAGCATTAAGCATTTAACACCCTGTCACTTTCACTTTTATAGTTATTCATATTTAACGTTTCTTTTTGCTATTTTTGTTTACATATTTTTGAAATATCAGTTTATCCAACATCCGATCTACAAATGTCACATCAGCAGAGAGTACAGAATGCAAACAACAGAACTTCCCTAGACTTGATAATGCACAGAAACTGTTCCAAATATTGCTTCAAGAAAATAGTTATATGTTTTGACATAATGTAAAACAAAACACTGATTCAACTGCTTACACAAAAGTAAAGCCTTTCAGAGCTTCAAGTAACAAAATAATACTCATGTCTACCCACTCTAAAGATTTATACCTGTAATAGAACACAGAATAATAAGCAACTTCACTTAAGCATAATGACAACTTACAAACATGATCCCAAACAACAGCATACCACTTGGCAATATGAGTATACATTCTACAAAATGCGTATGGGGGAAAAGGAAAATATAAACTTTGATATGTATACAGATTAAAAATGACTTCTGAGCCAAGGACTTCCAGCCAGTGGTAAAAAAAAAAAAAAAAATGAAATAATGGGTTTCCAAAACGAATGTCTTAGGTCCGATGATAATTAACTAAAAATCGGAAGAAATAGTGGAATAACCCGATGGCAGGAGAAAACCTGGAAAATTTGTAGTTTCCCACCTAAATTGGGAGAGTCGGCAGGTTCGCATAGGAATAAATGGAGCTCAATACTACAGCTTCAAAAGATAATATCTGGGGGCCTACAATCAATGTGTATGTATATTACTCACCATTTACATATCGCTCATCATTTAACACATTCCAATATAGTTCTAAGTTGACAGAGTTACATTAGTTATTTTGATCAATTTGAAAACATGCCTGTTTCTGTCTCCCTAGCATTGTCTTTTATTAGAATATGTAAACAAATTCTTTCCAGATTGCAACAAGACCATTGTCAAAGTATCATTGCACAATGTCATGCAAATGGTCCACATGTTTAGTCACATATCAGAAGGGGGTAATCAAATGTCTGGTTTCTACACCTTCATAATGTCTGAATTTACCAACAGGAACTCCAAAAACAAGTTGTCTGATGCCATTCTTTTTTCTAGTTCTTGATGACTAACATCAATTGTATGTGCCCCCCCCCCCCCCTCCCCCAAATCCCCTATTTCATACTGAAGAAGGGAACATCATTACTTTCCATGGACACTGCAAGATGAACTAATCACTGCATGGAGCAATTGAAATGATTCTGTGAAGTTCACTGGCTATGTCAATCATGTTTAAAATGAAATCAGGTGTCATCCTTTGCGACTTCAAACTTACAGTTATTGTGCTACCTGTTGGTGGTAACACGTTAATTCACTGACTTGCTACCAAAATTCTCAAGTTGCAGTTATTTTACCATAATAGATCTCATCATGCAATTCAGTTATTATCAAGAGCCGACGTCTAATAACAGTGATGCTTATCAATATTCTGATCTTGACTGATACTGGCAGTTGCCCTTGTGTGGTCACTGGCCTGGTTATATACCAGCACTACATTGAGCAACTAACACAACATTCCATCACATATGAAAGATATTTTAAGTAAAATGCCAGAGCAACAATGATTGTCACGTACTGCACATGAACTTAATTCACAATCATGGTTTCACCCAAATTTTTTTATTTACACAACTATTAACAGTTTCAAATGTATGGTTATCTTCATACAGTGTGCTATGCATCTATTCCCAAATACAACCACCAGTTGCAATGTCATTCTGTGGATACTTTTGTTAGATTTTTGTGAACATATCATGGGTTGCTATATACAGGTACAATCATATCTGAAGATGAGCTTAGGGTAAAAACTGCTAATTTCTCTACAAGTGAAATGGGATTGAGACTGTGAAAAAAGTTTCTATATGTGTAAATCACTTACAAATCTTATTCTAACTTCCTATGGCTGCAGTCGATTTTGTGTTACCACAAATTGTTCCACAGAGGAAGTGTGATTTGGACCACATTTTCTGCAATACAGGAATTCACCCAACTCAACAAAATCTGGAGGCAATAAATTATTTCGAGAAGTTCATTCTAAGGGCAACAATGATTGAACAATTGATAAATCAAGTTTAAAAAAAAAGCAGTTCCTTATACGTAGTGATAGTGAAAAGGGGGAGAGGATTTGTGGCTGGTGATACACTATCTACATTCACTATTTTTCAACCCCTGGCAACTAACAGAAATCTTTGGCTGCACGAATTATGTTCAAATTCAGAAATTATTTGTTTCTGTTTGTGTTGAGAGACTGGCGTTTGTCCATGGCTTTAAGTGGAATGTTTGAGAATTCCTGAACTGCAGGGTCTCCTGAGAAGTTAGAGCATGATTGTGAGGCTAAATAAGTCATCTGCCTTCCACAAACTGCAGGTTCTTCGGATAAAAAAAATTTCTAGTATTTGAAACAACAAAAGGAATTTGGAATTAAGAGCCCTTCTTTAAGGAGGATGAAGTCTACCTTAAAGAAGTCAGTTAATAATAAGTATTGAGAGCTAACACAAATGGTAATTTTCTACAGCAACTCATCAAACTTTTTCATCCCAATTTGTATTTTTGTGTGATTATCTTTAAATATGGGAAGGGGTGGCACAGATCCTTTTTCCCTTCCACCTCATATGAACAAATATTTATTGTATCACAAGGCCTCAACTAAAATCAAGTGTGGAAAGCAGCCGAACTTTATTCGGATACTCTCCCAGCTTTTTTAAATAGTCAAATTGGTGGAAGCCAAAATAAAAAGATAAAAATACTCTTGTATAAGTTTTTGTGGGCTTCCATGGTCAGTGTCATTTTGGAGACAATAATTTTGGGTATTGGATCACACCATTGAAGTGCGGCCTTAATGTCTCGCTGCAAGAAAACACAACCCTCTGGATTCAAGCTGCCAATTTGCTATTGCCTTCCAGTCAGCAACAAGAGAGGGCCTACTTACCAGAGTGGCACAGACAACAGCTAGCTGGTATGCTGCATTCTACCAATCACCTACTAGAATTGCCTTCGAATCAGCCACCAGGGTAGTACAGGTGATAGTGTACCAACACCCACCCAGTCCATAACAACCTCATCAAACTGTCCAATAACATCTCAGATATGTGATGTTGGTAGCCAAATGACAGTATATAAAGGAAGACATTCATCAGTATACAGCAATGAACCACCCTGAAGAGGACCGCAGCAAGTCAGTCGAAACATTGGCAATTTAGTTGCTTTAAAAGTTTACAATTACATTGCCCAATATCCAAAATTATTTTGTATTAAAAAAATGGGACTAACTGGTTAACTACGCCAGGTCTGACTACAGTAATCCCATTTCTCAGTTACTTAGATTTTAGTATACATTACATTTAAATGAGGAGAATTTTACAATAGATTTTCTTTCATATTTTAAGTTGTAAACACATTCTGTATTACACAAGTATTTTAGTAGCATCAGTGAGTGAGTCCTGACTGAGAGAACTAGCTATTACAGCTGTCTTCTTCATTGGAGCATTTTTACTTTCTGGTGTCACACCAACAGCCTTGGGTGGATTTTGTGCATACAATACAAACCTCTTCCCAGCATTTCATTAGTACCAAGTGGTGTGAATGTGATCATGCGTTGACCACAGCCTCTGGCCAGACTTTCATCTTCCCTAAAGACATCTGCTGTCAATGGGTTGAGAGGTGGAGGCACCAACTCTGAGGGTAGATTCCTGTTAGTGAAGAACAGCACACATGGGAGCTTCCAATCCAGGCTGAACCACACTGCTTCAGATCCAGGTACTGGAGTCACACTGTTGAACATGCAAATTATGATTTGTGAATACAATTCAACTTGCTATAATTATTGAACAAATTACTGAGTACTTTTAATTTTATTTAATATTAAGCTAGTCTATTAAAATCACACTTTAAATGTGGTTGTGCATGTTTTTAGGTTTACTGGACAGTCTTGTTCAATCTCAAAGAATATACTTATACAGAAGTATAGTTGTTTCACATCACCATATGACAACTCTTTCTTGAAGTTCATCTAGTATTACAAAATGCTGTTACAATTATTGTTTTCATTAAAATTATGACATGAAAATTTTTTTGACTTTTCACAGCTTGCGATTAATCAGGCATCATGTAAAAAAAGAGAGAGAGAGAGAGAGAGAGAGAGAGAGAGAGAGAGAGAGAGAGAAAGGCACAATCTGGTTAATAGTTCATGAATCCAACTGGCTGACAAGAATAATATATAAAGATTGGCCAAATGCGAGCAGGACCGCACACAGAATTCCACACAAACTTAATTATGTACATTTATATAGTTCATCCACCCTGGGAATTGAGAATCTCAATGGTTTTCGCCTGTTTTTGATAAAGATGCTGGCAAGATACTGGTCATGAGGATTCCAAGACCACATCAAAATCTCCACACTAGTTCTTCAGACTAGCCTGGACATACAAAAAGAATCAGATAGGGGCTTCAGTTTATATGTATTGACATAGAAGATTTAGTAAAACATTTTTATTTACTTTTTAAAACAGGACTTCATCCTGCATTTTACGTTTGCGTGTAGTAAAGTTAGTGTATTTGGCCTTTGATGGACGATGAATGCAACGTAGGTTCTACTGGCAAAAAGAATTTTTATGCGATATAATTATAATTTAACAATTTTCAATTTTTTTTTACTTTATTTGCTCTGTGAAACGTTGCTTCTTGTCCAATTTTGTAATTCTACATCAACAGGAAGTACCCTATAGGTTTTGATGAGTGACTTCACAAGTTTCAAAATATTTTACATAAATGGCTGAATCTTTTGACTGAATTGACTTAGGAGCTTAAATGTTTTACACTGCCAAGGGATTACAGACTTCAGTCTGTGATATAAATCTGAATCTGATACGCCAACTTGTTCAAGAGAAAAGTGGCTTGTAACATATGGGCAAATGGACAGACAGATGATAAAGGACAAAAAAAATACTTGTTTGTGTTACATAAATACAAATTAACAATTACAGATTTTTTCCTTTACTCATACTGTTAAATCTTGCTCCTTGCCAAATTTCATGATTCTAGGTCAACGGAAAGTACCCTACAGGTTTTGATGAATGAGTTTTTGAGTATCAAAATATGTGACCTAAATAGCTGTATCTTTTTATGAATTGACTTAGAAGCTTAAAATTTGTATGCTGTCAAGCATCCATAGACATTAATATGTGACATAAATCTGCCCTTATTATGTCTACCTATTCCTGAGAAAAAGGATTCTTAACAGTCAGACAGACAATAAAGCAATCCTATAAGGGTTCTGTTTTTACAGATTCAGTCACGGAACCCTAATTATTTTCAATATTTCCAACTAATGTCATTCATTCAAGTAGATACTTTCAATCTTGTATTTTTATTTATAGATATGCAGACAATCATGTAGTGATCAAAACTATTAATCATTTATGACAATTTGTAACCGAGACTGATGAAGTAAATATATCTAACCATTTACTTTGATATTTTCTGTCACCGTGGTCATACAGTACTGAAGTTCACAAATGACATCAAGTCATAAAGCAATGATCCAATAAGCACCTTGGTACAGCATAATATGATAGACAGGCTCCAGCTCTTGGCTGTGACACAAATGCATTTACACAGCAGAAGTGTTCATCCTTTTCTGTGTTTTCTACGTAGTACATTTACTAAATTTCGTGCATGTTTCTCTGTTTAAGAGAGTTAATCTCACATTTTTGTAAGTGTAAATTCAATCAGTCTGTAGTGCATTAGTTGCCCATTTGTTTTGTTTTGTTTTGAAAGTAACCGTCCATTCATTTAGTAAGCCAGCCAGTCTGGCTCCAGCTCTCGACTGTGATACGAGTGTGTATGCATAGGAGCAAGTTAATTGTTTATCCTTTTCTGTGTTTTCCACTTGGGATATTTATTAAATTTCATGTGTGTCCCTCTTTAAGGGGTTAATCTCACAGTTTTTAAGTGTAAATTCATTCAGTCTTTACAGCAAATAGTTGTTCACTGAACAGCCAGCTATGTAGCTCTTTTAACACATCAGCATCCATTGGTGACACATCAGGAGTGTAGCAAGTCGCATCTCTAGGACTGTTTGCTTTCATGGTTCACTTTTTCAGTTAGTCTTGCTAGGATGGGTAGGATGTGTGTATGCTGTGTGTGGATACAGAAGGAGCAGGCCGCTGTTTGCGAACAGCTGAATGTGCCGTTGGCTATGGTCAGTCACCTTCAGGCTGCTGCCATCGGGAGTAGTTGTGGTAGAGAATCTGGCACATTGTATGGGACACCTCAGGTGTCACTTGTCTTGCCCATGGGCTCTGCTCCTGAAGCAGCTTCTAGTGCACATAATGTGGTGGATCTGCCCTCACAGTAGGGTGAGAGGTGAGGTGGTAACGCATTCATGCCACTCGAGGTAGAGGGCCAATGTGGAGACTGGCAGCCTGGCCTCACTCATTCATCTTGTGAGTGGACAGGTGGCCACTCCTTGGGCAGGGTCCGAGAAGGCACATGGAGGAAGGGGTTCACTGGTTATTGGGAGCTCCAATGTTCAGAGTGTTATGGAGCCCTTTATGCAGATAGTGTTCAAGGTAGGAAAGAAAGCCAATGTTCATCCAGTATATCTGCTGGGGGGGGGGGGGGGGGGGGGGGGGCTCTGATAAGTGGAGGCATCCAGACTGCCGTATGGACTACATAGAAATAAGAATACCTGGCATAGAGAATCAACTTAAAGATTTGAAAACAAATAAATCAACAGGTCTGGATGGAAACCCAATTTGATTTTGCAAAGAGTACTCTAGGGCATTGGCCTCTTTCCTAGCTTGCATTTATCATGACTCTCTTGCCCAGCACGAAGTCCCAAGAAACTCTGAAAAAAGTGCAGGTGGGTCCACTATCTAATAAAGGTAAAAGAATGGACCCACAAAATTACAGACCAAAATCCATAAGTTCTGTTTGGTGCAGAATCCTTGAACACATTCTCAGTTCAAATATAATAAACTTTCTTGAGGCTAAGCAGCTTAAGTCCACAAATCAGCATGGTTTTATAAAGCAAGACTCGAGCGAAACTCAGCTTGCCCTTTTCACATGCTATACTGAGAAATATGGATGAAGGGCAGCAGGCAGATTCCATATTTCTAGATTTCTGGAAAGCATTTAACACAGTGCCCCATCACAGACAGTTAACGAAGGTACGAGCATATGGAATAGGTTCAGAGATAAGTAAGCGTCTCAAAGAATATTGCCCTCGACTGCGAGTGTTCATCAGAGACGAGGGTATCGTCAGGAGTGCCGTAGGAAGAAAGATAGAAGGGCAACAAACACTAAGATGGACAAAAGTGGGCAAGAAAACCACAGAGAGACACAAGAAACAGGTAGAAGGGATAATAAGAGAGCAGATGGCTGTGGCTGGCGAACCACGAGAATTAACAGTATAAGAAAGCCACTTTGCACCACATTAAAACCTCCAGCCTAAAACCACTAGGGTGGAGGACACCGAGGTATAAAGGACAGGTGTTAAAACTTAGATCGAATGATAAGACCAACCTCATGAATAAAAAGTAAAACCAAAGCAGCCAATGAGGCGTTGTCTGCTAAAATTAATGATAACGAGTCCGGTAACTAAAGATTCCGTTGCAAGGCAGCCAAAGGAGGACAGCTCAACAATATATGGGCCACTGTCAGCTGGGCGCTGCACCGGCACTGAGGTGGGTCTTCACGGCACAGGAGGTAGCCGTGGGTCGCCCATGTGTGACCAAT
This sequence comes from Schistocerca piceifrons, assembly GCF_021461385.2. Taxonomy (NCBI): domain Eukaryota; kingdom Metazoa; phylum Arthropoda; class Insecta; order Orthoptera; family Acrididae; genus Schistocerca; species Schistocerca piceifrons. The sequence goes on along the minus strand of NC_060140.1, from coordinate 422,088,991 downwards.
GCAGAGCCGGCAGAGATCCACAGACTGCCTGCAAGAGGCCCACATGGAGGACTGCCACACATTGGGAATATTTTAGGAAAGAGTGGTTCACATGTAAAGGTGACCGCATATCGGATGCTGGTGTGACCTATTCTCGAGTACTGCTCAAGTGTTTGAGAACGTACCAGGCCGGACTGAAGGAAAACAATGAAGCAATTCTGAGGAGGGCTGCTAGATTTGCTACTAGTAGGCTTGAACACAACATAGGTATTATGGAGATGCTTTGGGAACTCAAATGGGAATCCCTGGAGGGAAGGCGGCGTTCTTTATGGGAAACATTATTGAGAATTGGCATTAGAAGCTGATTGTTGAACAATTCTACTCCCACTAACATACGTCATGTGTAAGGACCATGAATATGAGATATGAGAAATTAGGGCTCATTCAGAGACATACAGACTGTCGTTTTTCCTTCACTCTATTTACAAGTGAAACAGCAGGGGAAATGACAAGTAGTGGTACAGGGTACCCTCCACCACACACCTCATTGTGGCCTGTAGAGTACCTATGCAGCTGTTGATGTAGGTGTAGATGTAGACAATCATGTAGCATGTCAACTAGTACTGAATGGGAAGGTAGACACAAATCCATAAAACTAAAAATGCTAAGAGAAGAGCAATAGGTTACTAATGGCCTTACAACAGCACTCAGCATACAAAAATCAGAGATAAGTACAGTATAAGCAGATATAAAGATGTTACAGGATAGCTGAATGATTGCTCTGCTGAAATCTGGGAAAGATAGAAACAATACAAAGAATTTTAAAATTGTCACACAACTGTTTCAATTTTATAAGTTATGAGCAAGATTGATTTTAAATCACCTTTTACCAGTTGCTGGATTATGCACTGATAAAAGCTGTACAGTACTAATGCTGAATCTAACACAGTTCATAGAGAATAGTTTTGAAGTTTGTAAGGTAACAAGAATAGTATTTGTTGATATGTCAACACTGTAACTATCAGCTGCACCTAGTCCAGATCTACAGCCCGAGCAAGGATTGTAAGCTAATCAGATTCATTGTCACTCTCTTGCACAACAGCAGGTTCTCCATTGATTTCCAAGGGCAGTGCAGTAAATGGAGAATATAGAAAAAACGCCCTTTTACATCGAAGTGTGACTGCTCCTGTTGCATTCAATATACATACTAATGAACAACTTATAGCCCAGAGCACTAGATTCTTATTGTATACCGAAGCTTTTACTCTAATAACCCAGAGCATAAGCTGTGAATCAGTGGAGAGTGTGTTCAAAAACCCTCTTGAAGGTCTGTCAAGATCTTTCATTTGAATGACAAGGGAGACACTCACAGGTAAAAAGTAGTATGGTCAGGAGTCGAGTTTTAATACAGTGATCTCCAAAATACCTACGACTGAGGCTTGTCAGATACTTTCTTTAGAAGAAACACTTCATGAACTGCAAGTCAATAGTTTCTACCATGAAGAATCTTCTAAAAAAAAGTGACTGAATCACAGTGGGGTAGTCAGTCTGAAAATATCTGCACACAAAGAAGAAAAGAGGAACAGAAAAGAACTCATTTTCTGTATGTGTGTGATGTGTCCATAACATATGGATTCAAGTGTTAATTTTAGACCAGGCACTTCTACATCTACATCTGTACTGTGTACACCACAGTGAATTGCATGGAAGAGAGTACATTCAGTTGCAATACTTATAAGGGTTTCTTCCCATTTCATACTGAATATTTGTGTAGACTCTTCCAGATAGTGCTTCATTATAGGCAACTCCATCATCTGCCAAATGTCTGATGTTATTATAAATACCATCTGCAAGGCTATTAACATGAACAGCAAGGGTACCAAAACACTTCCCTAGGGCATCCCCGAATTTACTTCTACATCTGGTGTTAATCCCCCCCCAAAGATAATGTGCTGTGTCCTCCCATGAAATCCTCAAGCCCTGAAAAATGTCATTTGTTATCCCATATGATCATAAATTTGATAATAAGCAAAGGTGAAATGCTGAGTCAAAAGCTTCCCGGGTGTTTCAGTGTTGACTGTGTCCTTATTACTGCACAGAAGAGGGTCTTCAAGAAGCAGAAGACAACAATCTGTTTAACTGTGACCAACATATGTTTCACATTCTAGAATAAACACAGCCACCCCTTTTTGGCATGCAGACGTCATTCATATTGATTCTAGATGTAAGATGTCACTTATCTCACATGATCTATAGTTTATGTTGTTGGAAGTTAAAACTTCAGTCATCTGGCTACATCAAACTCTTTAATCCCATTTTAAACAATAGTGATGGAAGTTTGTGCTGTATTGGCCCTTCATTTATAGCCGTTAAGATGTAATGAACTGTGCATGCACAATGTTAACAGATACTTTAAACTTTATAGATTTAATATATGGTCATAAATCAGATCCTATCTTGCAGATCCTACCATCCCCATTTGTCTAACCCATACGAAACACGTGTTATTTTGAACAGTGGTGTCCGAGTTATAACTCAATCTGAGCTCTAGATGTGTATCTCAAAAACGATTTGAAAACAGGGATTATGAAATAGAAAAGATTTGCAAGCTCCTCCATTTTTAAAAAATACCACTATATAATTAAGATAAAATGCAAGTAGAATTACAAATATTGAGTTTCAATTTATAGATCAAAAGCTTAAGTTGTGAATGACACTACAAGTGCTAGGCTTGGACTAAAAGAATATGCAATATTGCAATGAATAAGGACAATGTCAGCATGCTTAGATGATGTATGTGAAATCTGATAGCTATGGGTCAAGCAGAGTTGTATATTTTGTTGCTGACAGTGGACAGCCCAACTGTGTGTACCCACTCACACTGGATCCACCTGGTATACCTGATACAGCTGCAGATACCTTTAATTGGATTTGTACTAGTGCTAACAAACAATTCAGTACAAATGAATTAGGTTTCAATGAACTTTAAAAAATTGATATTTCCACAAAAACAGTTTGCAGAAATGTTCAACATAGTCAGATTCCCTCCCAAATGAGGGAAATTTTGACACATGAGAGATTTTCTTATTCTCTTTGGAAGAAAGTCAGCATCAGGAGGAGGGGGGAGGGGGAATGGGGGGGGGGGGGGTGGTACAGAGAGAGAGAGAGAGAGAGAGAGAGAGAGAGAGAGAGAGAGAGAGAGAGAGAGAGAGAGAGAGTGAAAGCTGTGCACCTATACCAGTTGCTATGTTATATTCATATTTCTTTGGTCCCTGACCACAATAGAACACCACACTTTACCGTATTTACTCGAATCTAAGCCACACTTTTTTTCCGGTTTTTGTAATCCAAAAAACCGCCTGCGTTTTAGAATCGAGTGGAAAGCAAGCGGAAGTTCTGAAAAACGTTGGTAGGTGCCGCCACAACTAACTTCTGCCGTCGAATATGTGTAGCGCTACACAGGCATGCTTTGTAGGCACAAAGATAAATACTGGCGCCAAAACCTCTGCGTCAGTAAATAAATTAAAAAAGTGGAAGACGAACTTTTTTTCTCCGCCCCGAGTTTCGACCACTGCATTTTCATACATTATCCAACGAAGTAAATACAAATTCAGTATTGTTTGTCCATCTTCGAATGTAGCAGCATTTCAATGTACTACGAAAATCTGACTGGCAAGACTGTTTGTGATGTTTGTCAATATGGCCAACTCTACATTCTGAATTTTTTCCTACCTGTGAGAAGAGATGGTTGCTAATAGGAACTTGATGAATTGTGAATCACATGCAGTATTCTCTTCACCATAAGAATAATATGAATATAAACATTTTGCCATGTATTCTTTCGTGTTTGCTGCTATCTCATTTAAATCCTGTCTGTCTAATAAACTACGAAACTAGAGTGAGACAACAGCAAACGCGGAAGAATATACGTATCGTGTCATGTTTATATTCATATTATTCTTATGCCTAATAGTGATACAGTCAGAAATGAAGCACGGCAATCGACTATATTTTTAAATCTAAGATGACTCTAATATCTGTACAGAATGTAATGTACTAAAGAGGCACCTGCAAAGATTTTCAAACGGAGAAAAATTTTTGCTACACTCTCGTTCAGAACATCTTCTATCATATGCAGTCTATTATTTGGTTCTTGTTGATCATTATCAAAGAAAGCAGCAGTGTAAGTAACAACAAATACAGTCTCTTGCCATTGTTTCGCTAATGAGACGCTTCCTCTCCTTTTTTTTTTTTTTTTAATTGTAAGCGGCAGTAGCGCGCACAAAAGCAAGCCATGCTGTGAGCGGCGACAGGCCGTAAACACGTACTATCAGAATGCGACAAGCAATGCATGACACAGTACAGTAATGCATTTTCAGCTTAGAGTGACGTAAACATCAATAACAAAGAAAATGGCACTTATCATATCAAAGCAAAATAAGCAATCGATTCAAACGAGACGAAGCACGTGAAAAAGGAAGGGTACCCGTATAAATACGCATAGAAATGGCTACCTGGTAAAGCTTAACTGCTAAGCTTACGACTCACACCAAACTATTGTAGCTGTATAGTCATTCATTCGACCTAAATTGTGTCTCATATTACAATGGACCAACTTTGTTTCGATTTGGAGGTGCAGCCTAAAACTTTTCTCTCCCCTTGAATTTCAAGTCTCAAATTTCAGGTGCGGCTTAGATTCAGGAAATTTTTTTTTTCCTTGATTTCACGTCTCATTTTTCAGGTGCGGCTTAGATTCGAGTAAATACGGTAATTAACATTCCACTGGCAGCAGTGAGCAATGCTTTTATATATCCTGAAGGCTAAACATCAACAACATGTTAGGTGCAAGCCTGCCCACACAGAAAATGAGTCACTGCGTGATAGGTCCACCTGTAACTCTGTATCACAAAATAGGAAATTTCTCAGTGTCTTTAAATGCTGGGTCCCACAAGGCAGTGGTTAGTGATGAGTGCAGACTGCACCTTGTGAATGGTTGTCAACTCAAAGAACACACAAAGGCTAAATCCAGTGAGGACATGCATTCAGTGAGGCTACGCATTGAGCAGTTGGTTATTTACATACCTGAGTGTTTCCAAGTGGCATGCGATAGGTGTAGCAAAATAGTTCGACAATTGTGGCGATGCCTGGGGCAACATCAGTGCCTCGATGTTTTGCAGAGCTTCCTGTAAGCCTGCCGATAAATATGTTTATGTTTACCTGAGTGGACACACACCAGCATTCTGACAATGCTACGCTACAGCATAGTTTCCAGAGGGTACTGCATATGGACACAATACCTTCTTCCCCTTAAGGGAGGGATGGTGGGCCATCTCAGGGCCTTAGAGACTGAAGGTAAGGGCACATCCCAAAGATATGGCATGCAAAATAGCTCTGGTGTGAAGAAGTCGAGGAGCCTATGTCAGGTGTTGGCAGCTGATGGGAGGCAATTCTTGATCAAGGGCGGCTGCTTGTGACACAACAATGCTAACTAGCCAGCAAGGGTTGCCATGAAATGTAGGACAGCTTTGGGTGGGATGTGAGATGTAGGACCCTCTCCTTGAAACCATCACAGGTACTCGAGACGCAAGTACCCGGCCAATGCTGTGATCTCTGCAGCAGAAAAACCAGAAATATAAGCAAGGAGAAATGGGGCTACGGGAAGCAACTTGGTGAGGATTCAGTGAGAGCCAGGCATGACCTCTAAGGCAACAGCGCACTTAGAATGCCGAGCAGGGGCAGCTGATGTGGGCAGCCAATGGAGAGATGGAGGGTGGGCCAGAAAGGCAGGCAATGATGGTGTGGCAGTGGGATGGAAGGCAGTCCAGCGTGTCAGGCAGATGGGAGCAAGCTGTTTGGTATGACCATGGATGACTGCGCCCTGGAGACAATGGGCATCAGTGGCTGATGGAAGAGTGGCTCAACCAGCACCAACCATCAGTAGGATGACACCAGGTAGTCCAACAAGGCTGGCAGCTGGGAGAAGCTGCCAATGTGAACTTCAATAGGTAAGCCTTTAGAGCAGACAGAATAAGCCTGGGACTGAGGGGAAAAGGCTGTGTGCTTTGAAGGTATTAAAAATGCGGCACAACTGGCACAGAGTCTGGAAATGGAAGGTGTGAACAAGTAGAAGGTGTAGGAGTGCTGAGAAATATACGTGAACACAGGAGGCAGATAGGTGCCGCAGTGACTTGGAGGTGGCCATATGGGCTGAGGTGTGGCCAAGCCAGCAGTGGAAAGTGCAGGGGTTGATGAATAACAGGCTGGTGAGATACTGGCAGGGCACCAATGGGCTCAGCTGGAAGGCGATGGGCCAGTGAGACGTTGGCAGGAGGCTGACGATCTCAGTTGGGAAGCAATGGCCTGGTGAGATGTTGACAACAAGTCAACAGGCTCAGGCAGAATTGGTGATGGTGGCATCACCAGCGGCACAGAAACCGGAGGCCCAGTATGTTAGACCATCAGCTAGTTCCTGCTACTAATAAGGCTAGTACACCGTTAGCTTGTTACATATTTTTACGAGCTTCAAACAGGAGCGACTGCAGTAATGGATAGGAACTGTGATTGTTGTGTACAGATGCGAGCCGAGTTGGTGACCCTTAGCTAATAGCTCCAGGCTGCTTTGGCTTCCGTCACACAGCTTGAGGCTGCTGCCAAGATGCGTCACTGCTGGGGATTGAACGCAGGGATGCCAGGGACATTGAGCACGTCCCACGTGTCCTCCGATCGGTCCACTTCTGTGGCCGCCCCAGGTACTGCCTGCACTGAGGTTGACCCCTCACCCGGGGCCAAGTGGGAAATGATTCCAAAGTCTGGCAGGCAGCGAAAAACTTTCTGAGGGGCCGATCATATCGCCTCCCCAGTTCATTTGACGAATTGACGAACAGGTTTCGGGCGTTATCTGTGGCGGACGATGTCTCTGAGCCGGTTGCAGTCGTCCACCCTGTTCCAGAGGAAGATTCTTAGCCTGCAAGGTCTGGCCATTCACAGAGGGCGGGTTTGCTGGTAATTGGGAGCTTCAACGTTAGGCGCATAATGTGGCCCCTTAGGAACATAGCTGCCAAGGAGGGGAAGGAAGCCAGTGTGCATTCCGCGTGCATTCTGGGGGGGGAGTCATTCTGGATATGGAAAGGATGCTTCCAGATGCCATGAAGAGTACAGCGTTTAGCCAACTGCAGGTGCTGACTCATGTTGGTACCAATGACATGTGTTGGTTTGGATCTGAGCAGATTCTGTCTGGTTTCGGGCGGCTAGTGAAAATGGTAAAGACTGCCAGTCTTGCTTTCGAGATTAAGGTGGAGCTCACCATCTGCAGCACTGTCGATAGAACCAGCTGTGGTCCTTTGGTGAAGAGCCGAGTGGAGGGTCTGAATTAGAGGCTCAGGCGGTTCTGTGACTGTGTACGCTGTAGATTCCTTGACATCAGGTGGTGGGTTTCTGGGTTCTGCTTAATAGGTCAGGAGTCCACTACACACATGAGGCGGCTACACGGGTAGCGGGGGTTGTGTGGAAGGGACTGGGCAGTTTTTTTACGTTAGAGGGTCTCAGGGAACCACAGAAGGGACATCAGTCTAAAAGTGGGCGGGTAAAACACAGTAAGGTAGTTGTAGAAACGATTGGTTTTGTAGTTGTAAACTGTTGTAGCTGTGTTGGGAAAGAACCAGAGCTCCAAGCCCTAACAGAAAGCACTGAAGCTCAAATAGTTGTACGTGCAGAGAGCTGGCTAAAGCTGGAAATAAGTTCAATCGAAAAATTTTTCAAACAATCTAACAGTGTTCAGAGAGGATAGATTAAATACAGTTGGTGGTGGAGTGTTTATTGCTGTCAGATGTAGTTTGCCTTGTAGCGAAATTGAAGTAGATAGCTCGTGTGAAATAGTATGGGTAGAGGTTATACCTGTCAATCAGACTAAACTATTAACTGGATAGTTTTACCGATCCCCAGACTCAGAAGATATAGTTGCTAAACAGTTCAAAGAAAACCTAAGTCTCATTTCAAATAAGTACCCCGCTCATACAGTTAATAGTCAGTGGTGACTTTAATCTACCCTCGATATGCTGGAAAAATTATACATTTAAAGCCAGCAGCAGGCGTAAAACGTCATACAAAATTGTACTGAATGCTTTCTTAGAACATTATTTTGGACAATTAGTTCATGAGCCCATTTGAAGTGTAAATGGTTGCAAAAGCATACTTGACCTTTTGGCAACAAATAATCATGGACAAATAGTGAGTATTGTGACAAATACAGGGATTAGCTACCACAAGGCAGTTGCTGCCAGGCTGAATAGGGGAGAGTGGACCACATTGAACCATAAAAAAAATTTCTCCGTGTTACTCATCCAATAATTTTATTACAGAGTTGTGATGTACAGATGTTACAGTTTAATCATTCAAGTATCAAATGGCCTTATATGATTGCATTGTCATTAATTGTTTTTTAGCTGCACGCCTTTGAATAAAATTTGGTAAATGGTTCATTGTGCCCCACATGTTGGGTACAATGAACCACTTTAAACAGGTTCATTGAAAGAACCTATTTAGCATACAAAGTAAGTGTAAATATACTTTAAACATAATGTGTACATATATTCCATGTGTGAATCATATAATTAAATCTGTAGGCACACAATCATGTTACTTATTTTGGAATTACCGAACATCAATAGACTCGAAGCTGATTCCAAATTTGAAATATGATTTTTGTCTCTTTGTCACACCACCAGTAGCAGGTCGTGGAAGGACATAAAGTATGTTGCTATCTGGAACAAAAGCTTCATCCTTTACCGGAGGAAAATAGAACTTTCCTCCTATTTTTTCACTTTTTCTCAAAAATGATACCTGATGGTCTCCTGCATCATCCTTCGGTTTCAAAATCTTCTCCACATAGTAAACCGGTGTTTTGTTTTTCAGTTCAAATTTGGTCAAAACGAAATCATCTGTTTCTAGTAATTTGTCCCGGTCTTCAAAGTTGTACTCGGATTTACCAGACACATCCACGTTGGCATTGTTCTCTTCATAATGCGCCTCACTAATGTAGTCATCTGATTCCTGCTCATAAAGCTTCCAGTTGACCTTTTTATTGGGATGTCTTGTGGCTTGCAGCAAATATTTCTCTGTTATATCAGTTGCAATTAAACTTCGTCCTCTCTTACATTTATTGCTCTTCTTTCTGTCCTCTGCTTTTGGAAATCCTCGAATTATTTCAGGAGAAAGTCCATTAGGAAAAGCTGTTTAGGTGTTAGGCACTGCAGATGGTCCTGCTTGCTGCAGATCTTGTGACTGGCTGACATCTACTGAGGCTTGCCCTGCAGATTGTGCATCCTTGATATGTTGGAGAGAATTAACATCTGAAGTTGTTCTGTTTACCTCCACAATCCTGACTGTTACTTTGCTGACCATAAGGTCTTCGTCAGTGAAGATGTCTTCATCCCAAATGGAAATATTCCACATTTCTTGAAAGCAGAACATTTGTTAGTGGGTTTCACTGATCTGTCATGAGCAATTTTGACACATGCAGCTATATCATAAATAGTGAGAGGAGCGCCTTTCCTGCGTAGAGTTTTGAATGCTGAGTAATAAGTTCCCTTGAATGAAGATAACACTCCTACATCTAGAGGCTACCATTTGTTTGAGGTTTGTGGGGGTATAGTTAGCATAACCACCCCATTGGCTTTTGCTACATCTATTACCTCAACTGACAGATGGCTTTCATGATTGTCTACAATCAGAAGCGCAGGATTGTCTTTGCTACTACTGGATTTGTGGATGAAATGTTTCATGGCATCCACAAAAAGATCGCTATTCAGCCAGCAAGTCTTTGTTGCTAACCCCAGGATGCCTGTTGGTGCATTACTTATCATATGTTGTTTAAAATGTACTCGAGGAGATATCATTGCTGGGGGCAGGAAAGTACAACCTGCACTGATTATGCAACAGGTGGTCACTAAGACACCACGTTCTCCACTAGTAGCTTGAGAAATCTGTTTACTTCCCTTTTGTGCCACTACCTTTGGAAGCCTATCTGGTACAGTTGAGGTACTGGTTCCATTCAGATTGAAAACCCTTGTACCATCAGTGAAAGTAGGGTATTTCTGGCAAAGGTCTTTCATGTTTCTGAAGAAATTCGAAACAGTATACTGATTAAAGGACGTTGCTTTGGATAAGCTAGAGCCCTCTGGGGTTCGGATACTGTAACTGGCATTTCGTTTCATGAACCCATAGAACCAGTCTACACCAGCCATTCCCTCCATCCTGTTCTCAGAACATTTCAGACCATTTTTCAAAGCAAGCTCACTTGCTAAGCGCCTGCATGCTTTTGTGTCAACACCAAAGCATATCTTAGAAGAATGCAACAAATACTCCACTAATTATTTCTCCTGTTCCACAGAAAATACCTTACGATAGTCATAGTTTGGTGTCAATATTTCTCTGGAACCACATTTAATGTCTTGAACATATCAGTGAAGAGTTGGGTAAGGTATTAAATGAGATTTATCTGCTTGGTGAACTGCCATGCCCTTATTAAGAACATCCTGTACAGCTTCTTGCATAGCATCTTGGTCAGTTTTATCTCTGTCCGTCTTCCTGCGGTATAAAAGAACCATCTTCAAACCTGATAATATAAAACAGGACTGATGAACAACTGTAATTTAAAAGCCTTAAATTCCTACACATACATTTTTACCCATGCTAAGGAAACAAAGTACAGAGTGCTTGTATTGGACAATTAAAAGATTTCTGGGGCACAATGAACCATGTCTCATTGTGTCCCGGGAGAGCTTGGTTCAATGTGCCCCAACAGTATATATTTCAAACAAAGCTCATGTGAGGTTATGTATGAACATTGTTAATATTTGAAGATCTATATCATTAAAATACAGTATTGATATTGTTACAATGACTTACTTTCTCTAAAATTTGGTGACAAAGGATTGAACAAAATTCAATCTATCTATGTCCCCAAAAATTACTTCACGGTCCCAAAACTAACATATCACCAGTACAACACTAATGGCGGGAACTAGATCCTGCAGAAGACAAGTGGCAGTCGGTAGAGCAGTACTGATAACATATGCACAGAGAAAAAAATTATTTACCACCTTATACTGAAATTATGCTACCTGATTCATTGTGCCCAGTGGTTCAGATTGCCCCACTCTCCCCTACCGTAACACCTACAACCGTCAAAAAGAAACACAAAGTATCTCTATTTAAAAAAGCTGATAAAAGTGCTCTTAATGCTTAAGAGACAGTCCTCACTCCTTCCGATCTGATCATGTAAGTGTAGAAAAGTTGTGGAATGTTTTCAAAAAGATAGTATCGACAGCAATTTAGAGATATATACCACATAAATTAATAAGTGATGGTACTGATCCCCCATGGTACACAAAACAGGTCGATCGTTGTTGCAGAAGCAACAAAAAACGCATGCCGAATTGAAAAGAAATCAAAATCCCCAAATTTGGCAAAGTTTTACAGAAGTTCGAAATATGGTGCGTACTTCAATGTGAGATGCTTTTAATAATTTCCACAACGAAATTGTGACTCAAAGTCTGGCAGACAACCCAAAGAGATTCTGGTCATACATACAGCACACCAGTGGCAAGACACAATCAATACCTTCACTGCATGATAACAACGGTGAAGTCACTGATGACAGTGCCACTAAAGCAGAGTTATTAAATACAGTTTTTCGAAACTCCTTCACCAAAGAAGACAAAGTAAATATTCCTGAATTCCAATCGAGAACAACTGCCAAGATGAGAAATATAGAAATAGATATCTTCAGAGTAATGAAGCAGCTTAAATCACTTAATAAAGGCAAGGCCTCCAGTCCAGATTGTATACCAGTCAGGATCCTCTCAGAGTATGGTGATAAAATAGCTCCATATTTAGCAATTATATACAACCACTCGCTCACAGAAATATCTGTACCTAAAGACTGGAAAATTGCTTAAGTCACACCAATACCAAAAAGGGAAGTAGGAGTAATCTGCTGAATTACAGGCCTATATCACTAACGTCAAGTTGCAGTAGGGTTTTGGAACATATACTGTATTTGAACATTATGAAGTACCTGGAAGAAAACGATTTATTGACACGTAGTCAGCACGGTCTCAGAAAATATCGTTCTTGTGAACACAACTAGCACTTTATACTCATGAAGTAGTAAGTGCTATTGTCAGGGGATGTCAAAATGATTCCATATTTTTAGATTTCCAGAAGGCTTTTGACACCATTCCCCACAAGCATCTCCTAACCAAACTGCGTGCCAACGGAGTATCACCTCAGTTGTGCAACTGGATTCGAGATTTCCTGTCAGAAAGGTCACAGTTTGTAGTAATAGATGGAAAGTCATTGAGTAGAACAGAAGTAATATCTGGTGTTCTCCGAGGAAGTGTTATAGGCCCTCTATTGCTCCTGATCTATATTAATGACATAGGAGACAATCTGAGTAGCCGTCTTAGATTGTTTGCAGATGATGCTGTCATTTACTGTCTTGTAAAGTCATCAGATGATCAAAATGACTTGGAAAATGACTTAGGTAAGATATCTGTATGGTGCGAAAAGTGGCCCCCTTTTACTTCCTGCTTCCCTACTGGTCACTGTTGACACCACTTCCCTATAAACCAACATCCTTCATGGCCATTGTCTACCTGCAATTGGTTACTTCATTTCCCAACATCTTTCAGACTTCCAACCCACTACCTCATTTGTCATACAACTCACTTTATTCTAACAAATAGCTACTTCTCCTTTGAAGGAAAGGTACACAAACAAATCTAAGGCACTGCTATGGGCACCAGCATGGCACCCTCATGTGCCACCCTGTTTATGGACCATCTAGAGGAAACCTTCCTAGCCTCTCAAAACTCCAAATCCCTGGTCTCGTTCAGGTTCATTGATGATAACTTCAGGATCTGGACTCACTGCCAAGACACCAACACAACATCAACACTTTCCATCCCACCCACTTCACCTGGTCCTCCTCAGCTAAGCATGACACCTTCCTGGACATTGATCTCCTCCTCTCTAATGGCTCCATCTACACCCCTGTCCATATTAAACCCACCAAACACCACCAGCACCTGCATTCTGACAGCTGCCATCCCCTCCACATTATAAAAGCTCTCCCTTTCAGCCTGACCACCCAGGAATAGCATTATATTCAGTGACAAGAAGTCTCACCAAGGCCTTCATAAAAAGGTATTATCCACCAGACCTTGTCTGAAAACAGCTAGAAAAGTGTGTCCCCTTTTTCACCCAATACCACCCTGTACTGCAACAACTGAACCAAATCCTTTGTCAGGGCTTTGGGTATTTATCATCATGCCTTCTTTATCATCATGCCATCTGTCCCTATGCCATTCCCACTCCCAGTTCCAGTTCCTTGCCACAGTGATCATAGCCCTGTGGAAGACCCTGCCTATCCACCCAGATTCCAGTCCTATCACAGGCTTATCTAATCTCATCAAATCCCAGACACCTGTGAAAGCAGCCATGTTGTAGACCTGCTCTGCTGCAACCACAACATAGCTTTTTACATTGGTGACTACCAAGCAGCTGCCCACCAGAATGGATGGCCACTGCCAAACTGTGGTCATGTGGCACAACATGGACCTGAACATAACATGCTTGATTTCAATGGCCTGGACAATCTGGATCCTCCCCTCCACTATCAGCTTTTCTGAACTGTCTATATGGAAGTTATCATTACAATACATTCTCTGTTCCTAATATTGTCCTGTCCTCAGTCATCAGAACCTACTGTCCCTACATCCTCCACCCAGGTTCGTCACCCTCTGCCCTATCACTTCCTCCCTTTTCATGTCCCTCACCCTCATTGTGTGCCACCCTCTGCCAATGCGCCTGCCCCTCTTTTGCCTTCCTCTGCTTCTCACCTTTACTAGTCCCCCCCACCACATCCCACCTTCTGATGCTGCACCTATCAGTCTTATCAGGATGCCAGCTAGCCCCTTGCACGGCCCAACAGACAGAGCTGTTCCCTTCCCCCACACATACCCTGCTATCGCACTCCATTCCCCACCCGACTCCAGATTGCTGTTCACATGACAGTCACATTCTGGCCTGGGCTGCCAGTGGCAGTGCCCGTGTGTGCATGAAGTGTATTTTCTTGTGTGAATGTGTCTTCGCTGAAGGAAGCTTTGTTCAAAAGCTGTAATGTGTGACAGTCTTTTCATTGTGCCTGTCTGCAATTCAATAGGTAACATTTACCATGAGTAGCAATCTATCCTTTTCCTAGTATTGTTGGTATTCCAGCTTCGAGTTTTCACTGTTCCATATTCTTGTGACTTGATAGTTTGGCCTCGGGGAGGGAGAATGACGCCACTGCCCACATCAATGACAATCCTGTTTCTTATTCCATACCATCAACAGGTCAGCAGTTATAGTATGCTCTTGTTCTTTTGATATCCAACTTAAATAGTGTTTTACTTGTTGCATTTATTTCAGATTTAACCATGAGGAGAGTGTGTTTCCTTTTATATGTTGGCTAGGTCAATATTGTAGTTGTTTCAGTTTCACTGTTCCATATTCCATTGATGTTCTCTCATTGAATTGTAAGTTCTCATTTTCACCTGAACTATTTTACCTTAAAAATCTTTTTCATAGTATCCTTTTCATGTAATTTATTTTATTTTTATTTTTACATTTAAAGTTGTGCCAGGTTCTAGTTTGGCATATAAAGGATTAACGTGGTGTCTAGCAAAAAGACTAGGAAAAATGAGACATTACTTGGATGCACACCTTGGTTGTCCTTGACTTTCACAGTTGTTTCTTTTTTCCTTCACATTTAGTACGAAAACAAGTCAGGAACACATTTTTTCATCAAATGTTAGCTATAAAGTGTATTTATGGGCAACATTTATTTTGATTTTGACTTTAGGTCACTTGCAGGTACAACAGACAAAAATTTTAGAGACTTTAAGATTTTAATAGACTATTTGTCGTTTTCTTAATACAGATTCTGAAGGTGGCTAGTGTATAGCCAAAACTAATAAGGATTATGTGGTTTATATAAACTTCTTCGCATTTTAGAATCAGTCACACAATCTTCACCATAGACAGAAATTTGTTTTTTTTTTTTTTTTTTTTTTTTTTTCCCCTCTCAAAAATGTGAGGAAAAAGATAAACATTGTTCTGAATGTGTAACTGTGAATATAATTATGGGGAAAAAAACAGGATAATAGTATTAACAAATTTATGCTGTACAATTTAAATAAGATTTCAGGAAATGGAAACTCACGTGAAATCATTGAAGATGTACCACTGACTGTCACAGGATGAGGTAGTTTTTTTATGGTATGAAGATGGAACATTTATAAGTGCCACAAGATTATTCCTTTCTGGATGTCGAGATTCACTTACGTGACATACAACTGCTGTGAGATCATAATTAACAGTTTGTACAATCTCCTCATATTCATCTTCAAGCTGTGGACAAAGGTAAACACTCCATCAAATTTCAGAACATGATTTACCCAAACGAAAACTTGAGTTTTATAAAAACGAATGGTTACTGTACACCATCAACAATTTACAAAAACTGATTTGATTTGCAAGCATGCCAGCAAAATGTCTTATCCGTAACATGAGATTAAACTGAATAATTTAATAAAAACTGATATGTTCTTATTTTTACAGTTTTATTTCTTGGTTCTCTTACACAAGTATAAAGAAATATTGTTTTAATAAAAAAAAGTTTTTCGTTTAGGCTTCAAAATACCAAATTGTAAGTGAGTTTTCATTGCTATTGCAATGTAATTGCATAATATCACACACTTGTTTCACATGTATATTATGCGATTAAAATAACTTGTGACTTGATAGTTTGGCCTTGGGGAGGGAGAATGACGCCACTGCCCACATCAATGACAATCCTGTTTCTTATTCCATACCATCAACAGGTCAGCAGTTATATTATGCTCTGATGCTAACCGCTACAGACAGACGTAGCATAATAAGGCTTCTTCCATACCACACTCATTTCAGTCCTTATTGAGCTTATACAAGTCTGCATGAAAAGTTACGTAGGATGAAACAATAAGATGTTTACTCTTGAGTCAGGTTGAATGCTGATGGAAAAACGCTATCGCAATTGCTACCACACAGGAGACTTGGGTTAATCACAGTATAATTCTGTATAGTGAGGTACAATCAAAAACTTTACTGTTATCTCTTGTATTGAAGGAGGGAAAATACAGATGCTGTGAAGATTTTAAAAAACTGATATATTACAAAAGCAGAACTGGCTATATACATTTGTTACTGCCTACAGTTTGTATTTGTTTAAGAAGTTGTATTCAGTATCTGTGTTGTCTTTGGATTCTTCTCATTCTTGACAACTGTTTCCTGACACAGATCACAGTTTTGTTACAAAATGTTTCCCAAGGAAGTTCATGACAGCCTGATGTGGAGAATGGTACATCATTTTCAAAATATCTGAGTTTAAGAAAGTGCTCACTGATTGAAAAATAAAACAAACATTAAAGTACTTCTTTTCCTTTTATTTTCAGTCGTTTTGTAATTTGATGATAAACATGCAAGAAATAGGAAAATATGGCTGAAATAATATCTAATAAATAGAAAAGAGGTTCTGTATTTCGCCTAATCTCACTATAGTAAAAAATGAAATATTTTTATTTGTTGTAAAGGGAAAAGCAAAATGAATACCATAATTTCTCACAAAGTGGCCAACTTCGAGTTGTTTCCTGATTACCTTATGTGAAATCAAACAAGATAATGAAATTTTATATAGTATTATCAACTAAAACGTTTATGAATGTATAAGAGCATTCCAAAAATGACAGTGTATTTACACTGCTACACAAGGTGAACACTGCATTTATTTCAAAATCCCATGAAGGAAAGAGACATTTTGAGAAGGTGCTGCTGTATGCTAACAGATGGCATCACTTGCACAATGAGCTGTTTCAATAACATTGTGGCATCTTTGCTGTGTGCACCAATGAAGAACCGCGAGTAGTAAGTTTTGTCTTTGGAATGCATAAGCCACTGAGAAAGTCATAGATATGTACTGGAAAGGAACAGGGATATTTGCATCAGCAAAAGAGGACTGAACAGGTGAACAAATGCATCTAAATTGAATAACTGCAGTCACTGTTAAGTATTGCTCAACTGCCCAAGAAAATGTTACTAATCATAATTTTTACAATCTGTTCTCAGGGGTTATATGACAGAATTAGCTCTCAGAGTTTATGTTTCAGAAGACAAAATTGGTAATAAGGCTAATTGTATATTTAAAATCAGTGCATATAATCAATAAATACAATATTCAAAGACATTCATAAATTTAGTATTTCATGTATCTTCAGCAACCATAGCTGTATTTATTGAAATAACCAGCAACCAATTGCACAAAAGAAATTTTACTGCCTTAACTAGTTTCAGGCACTTAGTACCCTTCTTCAGAAGGTTATAACTACTGCATTATTAGCGAGTGTCAAAAACAAATGCATGCAGCATGCTGCTGGAGTCACGTGATTCATAGTGCATGTTGTTCATAGTGCCTGTACAAAAACGGCATAACATAGCCAAGAAACAGATGCAGACACATGCCAGAACTGCAAATTTTAATTTTTAAAACAATGAATAAAAGCTGTACAATAAAAATGCTCAGAAAAATGTAAAAATCTTACTCGGAGACTTCAATAGCTGAGCTTGTGAAACAAAGAAAATATGTATGTATAACTGGAAAATAGAGACCAAATAACTTTACAAACAAAAACAGCCAACGAGTTACAGAATTCTGAAGAGAATGTATGTTTATATCAACATATAGTAGTTACTGAGGAAGCCACATACACTTAAAACAGAGAAATGTCCAGATCAGAGGAATTAAATTAAAAATGACATATCAAGAACCAACACACTATGAAATTAAAAGATGATATAGGAGAACTGGTACCAAGTTTATGAAAACCTCTTGAACTAGCGAAGAAAACATGCACGGTGGACTCCAGAAAGTGACAATTCTATGAAGAAAGACACCAAGCATGATTAAAGTTTCAAGTACACTAACAGAAGAAAATGCCATCAACCTCAAAAACAGAGAAAATGCCATCAACCTCAAAAACAGAAAGAAAAAAATATCACATGAAACATTAGGAGAATTGAAAGAATATTTCATGACATAAAAAACCTCTGTAGAGGATAAAAAAAACAGATTCCAGGAACTACTACAAAATCTTTGGAAACAACCAGAACAATATGAACCTCCTATGCTAATAATGAAAGGTTATGATGGAAGAATCACACACAGTAACACAGAAAAAGCTGAAATCATAGCTAAAGCACTTTTGAAATGCAAAGAACCAAAAGAACTCTTACAAATCAATGTAAATACCTTGACAAAAACCAAACCCATAAAATAAAACCCCACCAACTATCCAAAAAGTAGAAAAAGCAATCAAAGGATAAAAAATTATAAGGCATGTGGAGAAGATCAGGTGTTTGTTGAAATGTGGAAAAACTCAAATGGCACAGTCAAGACCTTCTTACACATGATTCTAACAAAAATTTGAATAAATGAACAATTCCTCAAATATCAGGGTCATCGTCTACTCACTACACAAGATTGGGAATAAGAGTGACTACATAAGATTGGGAATAAGAGTGATATAGACAACTACAGAGGAAATTCTCTCCTAGACTGCACGTACAACATTATATCCAAGATCTTATGTGGAAGAATCAAGGAACAGATAGAACAAGAATTAGAAGAATACCAGGGAGGTTTCAGACAACACAGAAGCTCTGCAGACCAGATAATTAGTTTAAAATTAATTATGGCATATTACAGAGAACATAACAAATCTTTGGCCAAATAGATTTGTTGACATATGATTCTCCACATATCTACAGTAATAAAATTCCAAGGAATCTAGGACTTCATCTGAAACTGATTAAACTAATAGAACTTACTGTAACCAGTACCAAATCAAAAGTCAAGTTTAGAGGAGAAATTTCTGAACAGTTTTTCAAAAAACATGTTTAAGACACAGTGACTGCCAATTGCCATTACTATTCAGCTGCACACTAGAATATATAATGAGACACTGGGTAAGAGAATAACACTAGAAGTGGAAGCTCCAAAAGTTATATAAGTTTAGAACGTGAGGGTTTTGCTGATGCTTTTACTCTCCTAGCAAACATTGTTCAAGTAACCAGACAAGTTAATTCACTACAAAAAAATAGCTGGGAACATCAGCCTTAGAATATTGTTTGGAAAAATAAAGATTATGCTAATTAATCCAACATCTGCAAACAAGACAGGAAATCAAAACTGTCAATAAATTTAAATATAGAGCTGAAATCATACCACACAACTTGAATGAGAAGTCAGCATGACAAAATAGTACAGAAAAACTGATCAAAGCAAATTACATTACTTAAACACATACAAGAAAAGAAGCCTACTGACAGCTTTAAAAATAAAACATTATAAAACAGTTGCACAACCACAAACACCACATACACATTCAAGACAGAAAGCTACCTATAACATGCATAAGTAAACAATATCAAGTAAATGGGCACTGGAAAATAGCTTCAAATGAAACAGTATATAAGAAAATAGAACTGATAATGAGCATGATCTGGAGAAACAACATTTAATTCTTTGAATATCTGACCAGAATACCATAAAATAGAATTAGTAAGGCAAAATCGAAAGATGGTGGAATAGTAGAAACCACAGAGTGGCGCACATAAAACCGGCCCCTGCGCTGAAAGGAATATGAATGAAGAAAATCAGCGTACATCATCGCTTTCTTACATTTTTATCGTACAGTTTCATTATTAACCATGTAATTAACAGTTAAAATAAGAGATTTACTTTTATTAGTTTAATAAGCATATTTTAGAAAGGAATTTAAAGTCTGTGTTCAAAATGTTCTTCGCCAACATCCAAGCAAAGTTGTGCATGTCGAAGCATGTTAAAGAATGTTCGAAATTTCTTCACATATGTTGTTTTTTAATGTGTCAAGCATTCTGGGATTGTTGCAGTAGACTCTAGCCTTTAGAAATCCCCAGAGGTAAAAGTCACATGGTCACAAGTCGGGAGAGTGGGGTGGCCACAAACCCTTACTAATGGTCCTCTCTTCTGTAAAATCAGTATGTATATGCGCTAAGGACAAATCCGATGTATGAGAAGTTGCCCCACCTTACTGGAAATATGCACAACATTTTTTGTTTGGAGTTACCAGAGCCGAAAATTCATTGTACGTAGACTTGCAAGTAAAAATGTGTGTTGACAGTTTCATTGAAGAACAATGGCCCGATAATTCTGTTATGAGATACAGCACACCATACATCAATTTCTAAATCGTGTAACAGCTTTTGCAGTATGCCATGGGAATTCTCTGTAGCCCAGTGTCCTGTGTTTTGTGAATTAACATAACGCGACAGATGAAACCAAGCTTCATCCATCAGAAAAAGGAGGAACGGATCAAGATCTCCCCCAGCAACGCAATTACAGTAATGTGTATTGTTCGCGCAAACAAAGTTGACACTCGGCACGGTAGCTGATGGGATCCACTGTAAATGGGAAATGCCTTTACGATCGCTCCCATCAGTCACCGCGCTGAGTGTCAACTTCGTTTGAGCGTGTAATACGCTTACCCTTGTCTGCTTCTTTTCTTTGCTGAACAACACTCACACAGTAAGGTTTCATTTTTAAGCCATGAAGGATGCATTGACATGACCTGTGAGATATTCCACATTGCTGTGATAATAGTCATGTTGACTTGTAGGGACTTCTTTCAATGTGTGCCATCACGTTTGCCACAACTTCAGGTGTACATACAGTCGAACGCCACTTTCTCACTAGATCCTGAATCACTGATTTTGCAGGAATATTACTTTCAGGAAACTTTTCATGAAAAGTGTCATGAACAACCTTAATGGATTCACACTGCACATATTCTTCAACTATGAACACATGTTCTTCAATGGCGTACAGCATGACAATGTAGTACACGGTTTATAATGACTACTTTCCATATGAACTACTCACACACTACTGTTGTTGGAAGGTGACGAAGAAACTGACAAGCTAGTAATGCTACTCACACGTGTTCGCATTCCGGATCAGGCCGGTTTTATGTGCGCCACTCCGTATATGAAATGGATTACAGAAATTAAGAAGGGTATAAGTGGACTACAAATGCCAATAAATGACAAAAATAAATAAACACAAATAAAAAATAAATAAATACTACAAGATACTCAAACCAGACTACAAATGAAGATCAATAAAAGGGTTGTAAGGGTAGATGATGTCGAACAGGGCGGGAAAACCCTCAAACAATGGCAAACTATCAGGCAGGTCAAAGATCAAAAGTTGTCTTACGTAATAATAAATTATAATCTTTTTATAACTATTGCATTATTGAATTATTATTGAACAGAACTGAATTACTGAATAATAATATCTATTTGCATAAAGCTTTGTATAATTCAATAGAGGGGACCAATGATGGACACACACTGAAGAGCCAAAGAAACCGATACACCTGCTTAATATCGTGTAGGACCCCGCAAGCAAGCAGAAGTACCACAACATGACATGCCATGGACTTGACTGACATCTGAAGTAGTGCTGGAGGGAACTGACACCACAAACCCTGTAGGGCTGTCTATAAATATGTAAGAGTGCAAGGGGGGTTGGCGATCTCTTCTGAACAGCATATTGCAATGCATCCCAAAGACACTCAATAATGATGTCTGGGGAGTTTGGTGGCCATCATAAGTGTTTAAACTCAGAAGGGCGTTCCTGGAGCTACTCTGTAGCAATTCTGGGTGTGTGAGGTGTCACAATGTCCTGTTGGAATTGCCAAGTCCGTCGGAATGCACAATGGAGATGAATGGATGCAGGTGATCCAACAGGGTGCTTACGTACATGTCACCTGTCAGAGTCGTATCCAGACATATCAGGGATCCCATATCACTCCAACTGCACATGCCCCACACCATTACAGAGCCTCCACCAGCTTGAGCAGTCCCCTGATGACATGCAGGGTAAGATAGATTCATGAGGTTGTCTCCATAGCCATACATGTTCACCCACTCAATACAATTTGAAATGAGACTTGTCCAACCAGGCAACATGTTTCCAGTCATCAATAGTCCAATGTCTGTGTTGATGCGCCCAGGTGGGGAGTAAAGCTTTGTGTCATCTAGTCATCAAGGATACACAAGTGGGCCTTTGGCTCCGAAAGCCCATATCGCTAACATTTAGTTGAGAGGTTCACACGCTGACACTTGTTGATGGCCCAGCATTGAAATGTGCAGCAATCTGCACAAGGGCTGCACTTCTGTCATGTTGAACAATTCTCTTCAGTCATGATTGGTCCCATTCTTGCAGGATCTTTTTCCGGCCGCAGCGATGTCAGAGATTTGATATTTTACTGGATCCCTGACATTTACAGTTCACTCGTGAAATGCTTGTATGGGAAAATCTCCACTTTATTGCTTCCTCGGAGATGCTTTGGCCCACTGCTCGTGTGCCAACTATAACACCATGTTCAAACTCACTTAAATCTTGATAACTTGCCAATGTAGCAGCAGTAACCAATCTAACAACTGTGCCAGACACTTGTTGTCTTACATACGCGTTGCTAACCGTTGCGCCATATTATGCCTGTTTATGTATCTCCGTATTTGAATATGCATGCGTATACCAGTTTCTTTGGTACTTCAGTGTACGATAAAATAATAAAAATGTTAGACACTCTTTAAGATTCAATTTTTATAATTTTGCAGCACTTCCATAATGATTTCATCTTCCTAGTGTACACAAAAAAGACACTAAAATTTTTATTTATAATTTGAAACTTTGGACCAATTTGGTATTTGAATCGAAAAAGTCTAACACTGTGCACAGTGTGCTACCAATGCACCCCTTATAGATTGCCTCAATGCTTCAATTTCTCTCTTGGTTTCCTTCTTATATTCCCAGGTAAACTGAGCCTCACTATTTTGCACTGGATTAGCATCTCTGGTACAGAGTGCCTTGTCATGTCTCAAGCTTATTTTCAAAATTATGTTTTTGTCATGTATAGAATTTACACTACAATTAAGTTTTGCAGCTTTATAACAGAGGTGGTAATCTAGCATTAAAGCAGGAGAATGACAGACTGAGGTTTTGATTGTGAGGCTCGCATTTATAGCATAACTGGCAGTACTATAGACACAATAGACAGGAACTTTTGGGTTTGAATCCTGGTCCAGCACATAGTTTAATTTTGTCTCAAATATAATAATCTGAGAGTGTATACTGCACACACAGCAAAATGTGTAATCACAAAAGGCAATCCTCCTTTATTAAAAAGAAAATGTGTCACCTCTTACATAGTGGTAGGATTGGAACTAAAAGATAAGATGACTGTAATTCAAATACATAATTCGATACCTGGGGAATATTCCAGTCTGCATGCTGAAAAATAAGACAGCATTAGAATCATTCACAGATACATGAGCCAAATTATTTTTATGTGGGGCTGTTGTAGGTCCAAGTAGCAATTCTGTTCTATTTTAAAAAGAAAATACATATTTACTGAAACAGTAAAAGACAATGTGCTCTTGTATGTCTTTGCAAAGGTTGTGGTTATCAAGCTCTCTATGACCACATTTCAAATTGACATATTACAAGTGGCACCTTTGCCCAAGAAACACATTTTCCATCAAATCTACAAAACCAAGGCTTGGCCAAGAAAGAGTTATCTGTTATACACTAAACAGTTTGTAGTACTTGAAACAAAATAACTGTTGGTTAATCATGCAAAATATTTGGGCCAAGAGCAGCAATATGAATCACTTGCTCATAAAAGGATGAGAAACTAGTCACAAGAAAAGAATCTTTTTCTATTAATACTCTCAGCTAAGAACCCTGATTAGCTCTTCTCAGGTTGTTGGTAGAATTCACATTCTCCCAATAGAAAGAAAACACAACAACAACAACAACAACAGAAATATAAGGGAGCATCACCTATTAAGGTTTTACAAATGACCACTAGGCGCTACTGAGTTATGAGATTATTATTGTTCCAATATTCGACATCTGCTACCATTAAGACAACAGCAGTTCAGAATTATATCAAGTAGTCTGTCTACAGTGACAACTTAGAGCAGTGTTGTGAAAAAAGGAAATTTCAATTAAAAGTCACCATTAGTTAATTTTCTAAGATTTTCATAAAGCTCTAACTCAACAACATTGCCTTGAATCTTCTTGTAAGACTTTTGATAATCAAGAACCTTCAGAAAATATAGCTTAATTTGGTTTGCAAAATTTTATGAAGTTCCACCAAAATTAACCATCGGCTGAAAAATTATCAATGCCATGCACTATACAATTAAATGGGATAGGCAAGTGATTTACTATGAGATCCTTAGGCACACTGTAAACTGCAGTGCATTTAGTTTTGCATGAAAACTTAGAAATCAAAATGATCAGTTCCTTATGGATTGCATACTATTTGGCCAAAGCTCAAACCACGAATGAGCCAGTTGGCATAAGGAAAAGCTCAAAAATTTGACTGCACAATCCATATACAGCATTTTAACTGGAGACAAAAGTGTGATACATCCTTATAAACCAGAAACTAACGTCTGACGAACTATCTGGGTATTCCAAGTAGAAATGAAATCGACAAAAGTGATTTGTTTGCAAACCACTTTCAAGAAAAATCATCACTTGTTTCTTTGACTACATTGGATGTGTTGAAAACTTGGCTTTAGTGAACTGAAGAAAAGTTAATGATCGACAGAACACAACATTTTTTTTATGACAAGTCACCAATGAAATCAGAAAAAGCAACCAAAACTGTAACTAATGTTTCATCTACCATGTATCATGTCAAACAGTTTATTATTTAACAGTGAAAAAAACACCAAATTAATGTCTTCTTGTTCATTCACCAGAAGTATCAGTCAATGCCTTCTTTTTGTATATTATGTCAGATAAAAAATGTGTTCACAGGGATTTTCATCACTGACACCAGAGTGGAAAAATGTTTCCAGAAGTGTTTTGAATGTGTGCAAAAAGTGTATAAATTTAAAATGCAAACATTTTGAGAAACAATAAAAAGGTTTGTAATACATTTTTTTTATTTTGTTGTTTTTGTTAAAACTTAGAGATGGCAGCCCTCACATTGCATGCAAATTCCCCGACTCTGCTCCACCCTGCAGGTAGGTGCACACTCAGAGACTTACCTGTCAGATAAACTCCTCCAAACAGCTCGACAGAATGTGTCACAGCCGTTAGTAGTTTATTTCGAGATCCAATCTTTATCCGTACGTTACGAAGAACTGAGTCTTCTCTTCATCCAACTTAACTTTCATGTAATTCTACTGTCCAAAACATGGCTAAAACCACACATATTATCTGCATCTGTTCATCTCTCATGATATACTTTTCTTAGATAAAACAAATATGACAGAAGTGTCAGGGCATATGTATGAGCTGATCTCAAACCCAAAGTTTTAAGCACATCAAACCCTACTGAAGACAGATAGGCAGAATTCATGTTCACTGAAATAAGTGTACACAGACAAAAATGCTTAACTAATGACATCTGCAAGACACCAAAAACCAGCTCCATGACCTCCTTTCAGTTGCAATTATATTCACTACAATGTCAATACAATTATGTCATCATAATGATAGACCTGAATATAGTCTTGTTAAGATACTCCAGCCACAATAAACCTAAAAAGATTGTTTACTTGCAACAACATGAGCAGTCTTCCACTAGAACCTACACACCAAACTGCACACATTCATACAGATGTGATCTCAATGAAAAAGATCAACAAGGTTATAGATACAGGTCAAACTTTGGCTCCAGGCCTCTAAACATATTATGTGATATTCATGGCCTATGCTCTGCAGCCACCAAAGCTGAAATCGCAATATATAACATGCTGAAACATTAAAATTATGAATTATTATGTTCTAACAGACTGCACGGAAACCTCCTGGCACCAAATAGTCAGATAGCAAACAATTGATGGTGAAATTCATGAGCTTGTAAATAACCTCACTGCCCTTTCTGACATATATGCCCCTATATGCACAATCTGATTAAGAAAACCCCCTCCTGTATGGCTGACAAGTGAATTACATCAAATGATGAACAACAGGGATGGTGCTTATAGATGATTCAAGGCAAATCTGAAACCCAAATGTTACAAAGAATACAGAAAGTCCTGAAACAGGGTAAAGTGGGGGTTTGCAATGCCAAAATCAGGTTTCTTTGTATGCAAGAACACAACACCCTTAGCCCTGTGGAAGAGTCTCTGTAGCTTGGGTGTTGGAAAGGCAAAATCAGAAACTGTGTGTCAGGTCTCAGCCAATGGCTGAATAAAATTTCTCTGCACCAATTTACTCCCCTGTGGCAAGGAGCTGTGGTCCACAAGAATCTTAAATTCATAACCAACGATAACACTTTCCACCTAAAATACATAGCAATAAATACAATCAGAAAAGTAATAGTAAGAATTTCTTCTGAAGCAACAGGCAATGACGGTATTAGCATGATAAAAAATGTAGCCGATAGCTTAATGCTTGCCTTAACAGACACAGTAAATTCTTCTCTCGTGAATGGAATACATCCCACTTCATGGAAAAGAAGCATAGTCCGACCTATTCCTAGGATCAAAAATCTGCAATTGCCTTGTGGTTACTGACCAATAAGCACATTACCTGTTATTTCCAAAGTCCTGCAATACATTGATCTTGATTAAATTACTGAACTCTTGTGTGAATTCATCTTGTTTGATAAACATCATTTCAGCTTTCGTAAACCCTTAGCACAAACACTGCACTAATCAAGGTAACTGGTTACCTAAAATATATCATAGAAAACTGTAAGGTCACAATGTTGATTCTATTAGACTTCAGCAAAGTTTTTGATACTGTCTACTTTGACATACTGCTCAGAAAAATTTAAAAGCAAAAGTTAATAATATTATGAAAAGGATAGTTGCTACCCAACATACAATGGAGATACTGAGTGGCGGATAGGCACAACAAAAAGACACACACACACACACACACACACACACACACACGCACACACACACACGCACACACACACACACGCGCGCGTGCGCGCGCGAGCACAGTCTCTGGCAGCTGAAGCCAGACTATGAGTATGAGCAGGAGCAGCAGCAGTAGCAGTGCATGATGGGAGAGCCAACTGGGTGTGGGGAAGGAGGAGGCTGGGGCAGGGAGGGGAGGGATAGCAAGGTACGGTTGGTGGACGGTGATCATGCACAAATGAGGTGGGGAGCGTGTAGGGCAGCTAAGTTCAGTCGGGAGGTTAGGCAGAGAGCAGAGGAGAGAGGACGGGGTAGCAGAGAAGGAAAGAAGTAAAATGACTGGGCGTGTTGGTGGAATAGAGGACTGAGTAGTGATCGAATGGAAACAGGGAAGGGGCTAGATGGATGAGGATAATGACTAACACACGCTGAGGCCAGGAGGGTTATGGGAACATAGGATATATTGCATAGAGAGTTCACCAAGGTTCCCACCTGGTGGGAAGACTGTGGCAATGTGTGTGCCGAGCTTGAGCTGCGTGTGTGTGTGTGTGTGTGTGTGTGTGTGTGTGTGAGAGAGAGAGAGAGAGAGAGAGAGAGAGAGAGAGAGAGAGAGAGAGAGAGAGAGAGAGATCTATTGCTGACAAAGGCCTTGTTGGCCAAAAGCTGCTATCTGCAACTCAGTATCTCTGCTATATGGTGAGTAACAACTGTCCTCTTCACAATATTGTTGCGTTCCATCCTGGATTTTTCATTGTTTAACAGCAAAATTTCCTGGATAGTGGGCTGGAGTCATTTCAAAATCAAACAATGGAAAATCCAGCATGGAATAATAATATTACAAAATTATCCTTTTCATAATATCATCGAAGCTGTTTCAAAGCTATGTGAAAAACAGACAGCAAAGTGTTGTCTGTGGGAATGAAAAATCATTTTGGAAACATATTCCTTCAGGACTACCACAAGGGTCACTGCATGGTCCTCTTTTGTTTTCCTTGTAGGACAATGACATTTCATTGGTTTTGTCTGCCTGTAAATAACCAACGACCGACAGCTCTACCCAAGTTCCAGACCTGAAAATATAAATAATGTGATTTCCGAGGTGAATGATGATCTGTCTTCAATGGTAACATGGCGAAAAACCTGGGGTTTAGACTAAATACAAAAAAATCTCAAGTAATCTTGGTATTCCATCAGAAATTAATAAATTCAGAAGTCTGCAAACAGTTACCTCCTGTTCAACTTGATGGCATCCTCATACAATACCAGAAAACAGTGAAGAATTTGTGCCTAACTTCGGATGAGCATTTTAAATTGGGGAGAGATTTCTGTCACAGTGTGCTGGAAGATCTCTGCTTATCTCTATGCCCTTAAAAAGTTCTAGAACATATTTGCATAGGATGTGAAATGAAAAGTCAAGCAACTGCTCATTCTACTGAACCTCCACTGTTGTATGTAATTCAAAATGGTAGAAACAGTGAAAACACAGGATGGTTTCAGCTAATTATGAATGCATATGCGCATTACATCAGCAAATTTTGTAGATATGACCATGTCTATGCTTCACACACCCAGATATAATAGTTGCGGCCGGACAAGTTATAGGATTGCCAAACACTGTGTCTACTTTATCAGCTCATTAGTGCACAAGCACCCCAGTAACTTGCTTCAGAGATTAAACATTTTTCATACAGTCATAACAGAAGTACAAGGTTTCACTTATCTAGTATCCTAGCTGTGTCTATTCATAAAATAAAAACATTTGGCAACTCCTTCACTGTTACTGCTACCTGTTTCTGGAGCAAGTTGTTCTGCACTCTTTGCACAATGTGATGTTCAGTTACTTTTAAGAAAAAATTGAAGATCTTCCTCTTGTCATTCCCATGCCACCTCCCCAAAATTAAAGTATATGGCCAACTTTTCCTCTGACAACCAGTGAAGTCAATGCTCCTATCTTCTCCCAGTTATGCTTACTTCTATTTTCGATTCTGTAAGAGTCACACCACCTCTTTTTCCCTTATATTTTTTAACTGCATGTTATCACATTCACCTTGTGTAATATGGAGGGTATTAGTTTACAACTCATGAGATTTGTGACTTTCTTATCCATAATTTTATTACCATGAACCCTGCGGACAAGTAAACAATGGCCCTTTGCAGAATTTGAATCAGCTGTGACAAGAAAAAAGTCACCGTTGTCTTTAAATGGATTGATATCTATGAAAATTCTAATGTGAACAAGAGGTATCATTTGCAGAGATCACTTTGGGCAGTAGCCTTGCTTGACTTTAATAACAGAGTAACCATCTGAACAATATTTAAATGAACACTTTAATTACGCGCAGTCCCACACAGTATACTAAAAGGCTAAAGAGACACACCAAAAAAGAGTAATATCACACTGCCACATCAAAAGGCAAGGACCACACATCACATACAATATACAACAACACAATACAACTACTAAAAAACACAGTTTCAATCTTTCACAGAAAACTGTGTATTCTTTCCAAAAAAACGAAAGGAGTATAAGAATTTCCAGACATTAGCTGATACATGACTAGTGTTCCAGGACTTTCCATTTCCTCTAGATCTCATTTGAAAGGAGGTCCACATTTTCTTTAGGTGTCATCTGAAAGGAGTTATCACATTTAAGGAACCCTGTACACATTAATAACTAAGTTTATCCACTACTAATTATCATTTACATAGTCTAAGCGAAACAGAATAGATTGAACAATAACAAATTATTATCAATACTTCATAAACAGCATATTCATTTAAAATTTCAAGCTGAAATTATGGGAAAGACCAACTGTATCTACGCGTGCAATATTGTGAGGAATTTAGGGTTCCAAATATGTCATATCCGTAATACGAATGCCTTAAAAAATCACATGCAAATGACTTACAATGTTGTTCAGAGGGAAGGCAGTTTTCCACAGCAGTCATTGGTGGTAAGTATGGGCAAGTACAAAAGCCAGTTCAAGCACACACCAACTTTTTCTTTTTGGTGATTACGATGATGATAATGATGATGATGAATGACAACAACATGCAACTTTGACTATAATCATGTAAAAACTCATATTAAAAAAGACTGATATGTTTGGTTGTGCATCTATTCACAGACCAACTACTGAGTGGGAGGAATTTAATCACCAGACACCAGAGAGGTCTACTGCTGCCATTACATGTAAGCAGCTGACGACACCTCAAGTGGTGCAGATAGCTCTGGCATAGTGTAATCTGGATGGATCAAGAAAGAGCCAATATCTGTTTGCATTGTTCTTTGTGAAATAGTTATCTTTGGAACAGGAAAACTTTAGCTGCTATTCAGTGATGCTGTATTTGCCTCGCAGAGATGTTCATCTATTAAGCCATACAAAAAACACATGTTAAAATCAGTCTTTGATGTAATAAATCTTAAAATTCTTTGGAAATGCAAATATCATTGTAATTTCCACATTTATGGTTTTCATGTTGACTTTGACTTTATGATGAGCCTCATAAAGCTACAGCAAGAAAATGTAACACAGAAACAACTTAATCTATAACTTAAAGAAGAAAAGCAAATGTAATTGCTTTGAATAAATCAAACTTTGGAGATAATGATCATTCTTAGAGAACTGTGGGAAAGATTATTTTACTGAAGCTGTATTATCACAGATACGAAATCTCAGGAGAAGCTGCATTAATAATTCATCATTGGTGAAGAAGAGATGTGAGGGATGGAAAGAGGCAGATACATCCTCATTTAACAGCATTCTGTACTACTCAGTATGACGTTAGTAACTGTTCCGAAAGAACAGATACCAATGAAGACCATGCAGCTTCTCTGAGCCACTGAGGGCACAGAGGATAGCATGACTGCAGGGACTTATCCCTGTGAGTATTTTCTTCACATTATAACAGTTAATACACTGATAAATTATTCCGTCACTAATTCTAAAAGTAGTCTATACTGCAAACATGTACCAACAAAAGGAAAAATCTGTGAATGTCTGATAGTAGTCCAAAAATAGTTTACATTTCTGTTATGAAGTATAACAAATAATTTTAAGATATTTCTGCATACTAGACCTTAGTAGATCTCTCTCTCTCTCTCTCTCTCTCTCTCTCTCTCTCTCTCTCTCTCTCTCTCTCTCTCTCTCATATATATAAAAACAAAGATGATGTGACTTACCAAACGAAAGCGCTGGCAGGTCGAAAGACACACAAACATACACACAAAATTCAAGCTTTCGCAACAAACTGTTGCCTCATCAGGAAACAGGGAAGGAGAGGGAAAGACGAAAGGATGTGGGT
Organism: Schistocerca piceifrons; assembly: GCF_021461385.2. Taxonomy (NCBI): domain Eukaryota; kingdom Metazoa; phylum Arthropoda; class Insecta; order Orthoptera; family Acrididae; genus Schistocerca; species Schistocerca piceifrons. The sequence continues at coordinate 422,057,626 of NC_060140.1, read as the reverse complement.
TTTAAGGGAGAGGGTAAGGAGTCATTCCAATCCCGGGAGCGGAAAGACTTACCTTAGGGGGAAAAAAGGACGGGTGTACACTCGCACGCACACACACACATATCCATCCACACATATTCAGACACAAGCAGACATATTTAAAGACAAAGAGTTTGGGCAGAGATGTCAGTCGAGGCAGAAGTGCAGAGGCAAAGATGTTGTTGAATGACAGGTGAGGTATGAGTGGTGGCAACCTGAAATTAGTGGAGATTGAGGCCTGGTGGATAACGGGAAGAGAGGATATATTGAAGAGCAAGTTCCCATCTCCGGAGTTCAGATAGGTTGGTGTTAGTGGGAAGTATCCAGATAAGCGGGATGGTGTAACACTGTGCCAAGATGTGCTGGCTGTGCACCAAGGCATGTTTAGCCACAGGGTGATCCTCATTACCAACAAACACTGTCTGCCTGTGTCCATTCATGCGAATGGACAGTATGTTGCTGGTCATTCCCACATAGAATGCGTCACAGTGTAGGCAGGTCAGTTGGTAGATCACGTGGGTGCTTTCACACGTGGCTCTGCCTTTGATCGTGTACACCTTCCGGGTTACAGGACTGGAGTAGGTGGTGGTGGGAGGGTGCATGGGACAGGTTTTACACCGGGGGCGGTTACAAGGGTAGGAGCCAGAGGGTAGGGAAGGTGGTTTGGGGATTTCATAGGGATGAACTAACAGGTTACGAAGGTTAGGTGGACGGCGGAAAGACACTCTTGGTGGAGTGGGGAGGATTTCATGAAGTATGGATCTCATTTCAGGGCAGGATTTGAGGAAGTCATATCCCTGCTGGAGAGCCACATTCAGAGTCTGGTCCAGTCCCGGAAAGTATCCTGTCACAAGTGGGGCACTTTTGGGGTTCTTCTGTGGGAGGTTCTGGGTTTGAGGGGATGAGGAAGAGGCTCTGGTTATTTGCTTCTGTACTAGGTCGGGAGGGTAGCTGCGGGATGCGAAGGCTGTTTTCAGGTTGTTGGTGTAATGGTTCAGGGATCCCGGATTGGAGCAGATTCATTTGCCACGAAGACCTAGGCTGTAGGGAAGGGACCATTTGATGTGGAATGGGTGGCATCTGTCATAATGGAGGTACTGTTGCTTGTTGGTGGGTTTGGTGTGGACGGACGTGTGAAGCTGGCCATTGGACAGATGGAGGTCACCGTCAAGGAAAGTGGCGTGGGATTTAGAGTAGGACCAGGTGAATCTGATGGAACCAAAGGAGTTGAGATTGGAGAGGAAATTCTGGAGTTCTTCTTCACTGTGAGTCCAGATCATGAAGATGTGATCAATAAATCTATACCAAACTTTTGTCTTTCCCTCTCCTTCCCTCTTTCCTGATGAGGCAACAGTTTGTTGTGAAAGCTTGAATTTTGTGTGTATGTTTGTGTTTGTTTGTGTGTGGCACCCTTTGCCACGAAGAAAAATGATCCTAATCCTACCCCTAATGATCCAACTCCCCAAGACACTATCCAAATTGAACCCTGCCTGGAACAGTTCCGTCCTCCGTCACAGCGGGACCCACCTCCTCTTCCTCAAAATCACCCTCTCCAAACCTTCCAGGAATTTCTGACTTCGAGCCTTGCCTCTCAATCCTTCTTAAAAAACCTTAATCCTACTCCCAAAATCACCACTGCTGAAGCCCAGGCTATCCTTGTTCTGAAGGCTGACCGGTCCATCATCATTCTTCCGGTGGACAAGGGTTCCACGACCGTGGTACTTGATCGTCGGGAGTATGTGGCTGAGGGACTGTGTCAGCTTTCAGACAACACCACATACAAAGTTTGCCAAGGTAATCCCATTCCTGATGTCCAGGCGGAGCTTCAAGGAATCCTCAGAACCTTAGGCCCCCTACAAAACCTTTCACCTGACTCCATCAACCTCCTGACCCCACCGACACCCCGCACCCCTACCTTCTACCTAAAATTCACAAACCCAATCATCCCGGCCGCCCCATTGTAGCTGGTTACCAAGCCCCCACAGAACGTATCTCTGCCTACGTAGATCAACACCTTCAACCCATTACGTGCAGTCTCCCATCCTTCATCAAAGACACCAACCACTTTCTCGAATATATATATAACGGGAAGAGAGGATATATTGAAGAGCAAGTTCCCATCTCCGGATTTCGGATAGGTTGGTGTTAGTGGGAAGTATCCAGATAACCCGGAGTTCGGATAGGTTGGTGTTATCCGTTATCCCCAGAAACCATCCTTGTAACCATTGATGCCACTTCCTTATACACAAATATCCCGCACGTCCAGGGCCACGCTGCGATGGAGCACTTCCTTTCACGCCAATCACCTGCCACCCTACCTAAAACCTCTTTCCTCATTAGCTTAGCCAGCTTCATCCTGACCCACAACTTCTTCACTTTTGAAGACCAGACATACCAACAATTAAAGGGAACAGCCATGGGTACCAGGATGGCCCCTTTGTACGCCAACCTATTCATGGGTGGCTTAGAGGAAGCCTTCCTGGTTACCCAGGCCTGCCAACCCAAAGTTTGGTACAGATTTATTGATGACATCTTCATGATCTGGACACACAGTGAAGAAGAACTCCAGAATTTCCTCTCCAACCTCAACTCCTTTGGTTCCATCAGATTCACGTGGTCCTACTCCAAATCCCATGCCACTTTCCTTGATGTTGACCTCCACCTGTCCAATGGCCAGCTTCACACGTCCCTCCACACCAAACCCACCAACAAGCAACAGTACCTCCATTACGACAGCTGCCACCCATTCCACATCAAACGGTCCCTTCCCTACAGCCTAGGTCTTTGTGGCAAACGAATCTGCTCCAGTCCGGAATCCCTGAAGCATTACACCGACAACCTGACAACAGCTATCGCATCCCCGCAACTACCCTCCTGACCTGGTACAGAAGCAAATAACCACAGCCACTTCCTCATCCTCTCAAACCCAGAACCTCCCACAGAAGAACCACAAAAGTGCCCCACTTGTGACAGGATACTTTCCGGGACTGGACCAGACTCTGAATGTGGCTCTCCAGCAGGGATATGACTTCCTCAAATCCTGCTCTGAAATGAGATCCATCCTTCATGAAATCCTCCACACTCCACCAAGAGTGTCTTTCCGCCGTCCACCTAACCTTCGTAACCTGTTAGTTCATCCCTATGAAATCCCCAAACCACCTTCCCTACCCTCTGGCTCCTACCCTTGTAACCGCCCCCGGTGTAAAACCTGTCCCATGCACCCTCCCACCACCACCTACTCCAGTCCTGTAACCCGGAAGGTGTACACGATCAAAGGCAGAGCCACGTGTGAAAGCACCCACGTGATCTACCAAATGACCTGCCTACACTGTGATGCGTTCTATGCGGGAATGACCAGCAACATACTGTCCATTCGCATGAATGGACACAGGCAGACAGTGTTTGTTGGTAATGAGGATCACCCTGTGACTAAACATGTCTTGGTGCACGGCCAGCACATCTTGGCGCAGTGTTACACCGTCCGGGTTATCTGGATACTTCCCACTAACACCAACCTATCCGAAATCCGGAGATGGGAACTTGCTCTTCAATATATCCTCTCTTCCCGTTATCCACCAGGCCTCAATCTCCGCTAATTTCAAGTTGCCGCCACTCATACCTCACCTGTCATTCAACAACATCTTTGCCTCTGCACTTCTGCCTCAACTGACATCTCTGCCCAAACTCTTTGTCTTTAAATATGTCTGCTTGTGTCTGTATATGTGTGGATGGATATGTGTGTGTGTGTGTGTGTGTGTGTGTGTGTGTGTGTGTGTGTGTGTGTGTGTGTGTGTGTGTGTGTGTGTGTGTGTGTGTGCGCGCGAGTGTATACCCGTCCTTTTTTTCCCCCTAAGGTAAGTCTTTCGCTCCCAGGATTGGAATGACTCCTTACCCTCTCCCTTAAAACCCACATGCTTTCGTCTTTCCCTCTCCTTTCCTCTTTCCTGATGAGGCAACAGTTTGTTGCGAAAGCTTGAATTTTGTGTGTATGTTTGTGTTCGTTTGTGTGTCTGTCGACCTGCCAGCACTTTCATTTGGTAAGTCACATCATCTTTGTTTTTAGATATATTTTTCCTACGTGGAATGTTTCCATATAATAGAGGGAAACATTCCATGCGGGAAAAATATATTTAAAAACAAAGATGATGTGACTTACCATACGAAAGCGCTGGCAGGTCGATAGAAACACAAACAGACAGATACATACACACAAACTGTTGCCTCATCAGAAATGAGGGAAGGAGAGGGAAAGACGAAAGGAAGTGGGTTTTAAGGGAGAGGGTAAGGAGTCATTCCAATCCCGGGAGCGGAAAGACTTACCTTAGGGGGAAAAAAGGACGGGTATACATTCGCCCACACACACATATCCATCCACACATATACAGACACAAGCAGACATCATGGGGTCGTTGTGGGGGTGTTGTGAGGGTGACATGGTATTAGAAGGTGGAAAGTGTAACATGAGGAAACGAAAATGAAAATAGAAATATATGGGGAGGGATAAAGGTGGACTGGAAAGTAACTGGAGATCTGGTGTGAAAAAAGGCGAAAAGGTGTTGGTTACAGCTGGGCTATGTTGGACTTGGGTTGGTAGACAACGATGTGCACAAAGGTTAGGTGGTTGTGTTGCCGCCATAAGACGTTTGAGGACGGAGAAACTCGGGAAAATTTCGAAAAAACTGCATGTAATATATTAAAAGGAGCGGATTTGTGGTGGCAGATTATGAAAATGAGGCTAACAATTGTCTGACGAAGAAATAATGACGTTAAAACCTGTGGGAAGCGGCTAAAAATTATCAGTGATGTGGGAAAAACGGAAATGGAAATAAAGCGAAAGTTATTAGAACTAGCCGAAATGGTTGTTTAAAAGGTGGGATTTTATAGCGGTGGTAGTGTTGAAAGCGGCAAAAAAATTTTTTTGGTTATGGTTTGCAAGTGGGTTACGTATTATTGAGTATATATAGGCGGGATAAAATTGTATAGCAGATTTCGGTAAAAACGAGAAGGTGAATACAAAGTGAAACTACTGGCAAAAACAGAAAGAGAAAATAAGACGACAGAAAAGATTTCAAAATGCAACAGTGACAATAACAAACGTAATTGTTGGGTTCAAATTAATGATATCAATATAATAGAGGGAAACATTCCACGTGGGAAAAATATATTTAAAAACAAAGATGATGTGACTTACCATACGAAAGCGCTGGCAGGTCGATAGAAACACAAACAGACACATACATACACACAAAATTCAAGCTTTCGCAACAAACTGTTGCCTCATCAGGAAAGAGGGAAGGAGAGGGAAAGACGAAAGGAAGTGGGTTTTAAGGGAGAGGGTAAGGAGTCATTCCAATCCCGGGAGCGGAAAGACTTACCCTAGGGGGAAAAAAGGACAGGTATACACTCGCGCACACGCACACGTCCATCCGCACATACACAGACACAAGCAGACATTTGTAAAGGCAAAGAGTTTGGGCAGAGATGTCAGTCGAGGTGGAAGTAAAGAGGCAAAGATGTTGTTGAAAGACAGGTCAGGTATGAGCGGCGGCAACTTGAAATTAGCGGAGGTTGAGGCCTGGCGGATAACGAGAAGAGAGGGTATACTGAAGGGCAAGTTCCAATCTCCGGAGTTCTGACAGGTTGGTGTTAGTGGCAAGTATCCAGATAACCCGGATGGTGTAACACTGTGCCAAGATGTGCTGGCCGTGCACCAAGGCATGTATAGCCACAGGGTGATCCTCATTACCAACAAACACTGTCTGCCTGTGTCCATTCATGCGAATGGACAGTTTGTTGCTGGTCATTCCCACATAGAAAGCTTCACAGTGTAGGCAGGTCAGTTGGTAAATCACATGGGTGCTTTCACACGTGGCTCTGCCTTTGATCGTGTACACCTTCCGGGTTACAGGACTGGAGTAGGTGGTGGTGGGAGGGTGCATGGGACAGGTTTTACACCGGGGGTGGTTACAAGGGTAGGAGCCAGAGGGTAGCGAAGGTGGTTTGGGGATTTCATAGGGATGAACTAACAGGTTACGAAGGTTAGGTGGACGGCGGAAAGACACTCTTGGTGGAGTGGGGAGGATTTCATGAAGGATGGATCGCATTTCAGGGCAGGATTTGAAGAAGTCGTATCCCTGCTGGAGAATCACATTCAGAGTCTGATCCAGTCCCAGAAAGTATCCTGTCACAAGTGGGGCACTTTTGTGGTTCTTCTGTGGGAGGTTCTGGGTTTGAGGGGATGAGTTAGTGTATCTCTGCCTACGTAGATCAACCCCTACAACCCATTACATGCAGTCTCCCATCCTTCATCAAAGACACCAACCACTTTCTCGAACGCCTGGAATCATTACCCAGTCTGTTACCCCCAGAAACCATCCTTGTAACCATTGATGCCACTTCCTTATACACAAATATTCCGCACGTCCAGGGCCTCGCTGCGATGGAGCACTTCCTTTCACGCCGATCTCCTGCCACCCTACCTAAAACCTCTTTCCTCATTATCTTAGCCAGCTTCATCCTGACCCACAACTTCTTCACTTTTGAAGGCCAGACATACCAACAATTAAAGGGAACAGCCATGGGTACCAGGATGGCCCCCTCGTATGCCAACCTATTCATGGGTCGCTTAGAGGAAGCCTTCTTGGTGAAAGTAGAGTTCAAAAATATGCCTTTTACATGATGACTGTGATTTAATTAATGATAGTCAAGAACCAAGAAAACATGTTGTATGGAGTACATGACGTAACCCACTTTCTTCCCTATGCCCAACCTCCTGTCCTATTGCATTAGCAAACCAGTAAACACACTGTTCATTATGCTGTCACAAACTATTAATAGGGCACTATATACAACGTCAACATTCACCACCATCTCTCAGAGACATTTGGAATTATCTGAGAAACTTCTGTATTTGATTTTTATGGTGTTCACAGTAAACCAGTTCTTACTACCCTCCATCATCCCATGTGTTGTTGCATTTTTAATATCATACTTAAGTCAATTCTTTGTGAAAAAATATTGTCTTTATCGCTGTTACAGATGGAGGAGGAGGAGGAGGAGGAGGAGGAGGAGGAGGAGGAGGAGGAGGAAGAAGAAGAAGAAGAAGAAGAAGAAGAAGCTGATGAAGAGTAGTAATGATATTAGTAGAAGCAATAGCACCACTAAAGATACAGACCAGTCACAATAATAAAAGCACAGTGAATGCACACACCTGAGTGGTAGGAGATGCAAAACCCTGTATGTCGATATCTCCATCTTTGCGTAACTTTGCTGTCAGATGTGCAGGTAACCATGGTCGGACTGCCGCAAGAGGTGTGGTTGTATCCTTTGTAGTCACGGGGGGTGATGACACTATAACAAAGATGATTTTTCTTCAGAAACTAGACAAAAAAGTGAAGTTAGCATTGGTGCAGCAGAAAAAAAAATTTTAAATTAGAATTTCCCGATATAACTGTGATGTTGACAAATGCCTGACAAAACAAGTGTGAAACAGAATGGACAGAAGCAGCCACACAACAGGTACTTATTTTATTTTCCTAGTGTAGGATCTCCCTTCAGCACATTTCAGTCATTATGTTTAACGTGCATCAAAACAAGAAGCTGCCAGATAAGCTACGCCAATAGAATCACCTTTATGAGGCCCATTCAAAAAATTCCGGAACATTGGTAATTTCGCGCTAATGGTGTGTTGGAACGAAGTGCGGTTGTCATCCCTGCACGCAACTGTGTTTAATGTGTAGCTGCCAGTAGATTCATTGTTGTATTTCTGTTAGTTATTATTCAGTGCTGTATTGAGTACAATGTTGAGTCACAGAGTTTGTGAACTCAGATGGCACAGTTAGAGGAGCACTGTGTCTGAATTACATTTTGCGTGGAACTCAAGAAAATCTTTGCAGAGACACACCAAATGATGCAGAAAGCCTACGGTGATGAGTGCTTAAGCTGTACACAGTCTAAAAATGGCCAGACAGAAGTTAAAGATGACACTCTTCCAGGACACCCTTCTACATCTACCAACAACACTCGTGTCAGGAATGCCAGCAAAATTGTGCGTGCCAATTGAAGACAGACTGATCATACAATGTAGGCTTTCATGGCCAGTATTGTCTTCACTTAAAACTTCTGGACTGATAGGCCGTGGTCGATGTATAAAACTCTTTCCTAAGGTTTCATCTCTGATTGCGGGAGACGTCTTCTGAGGTACAGCAGCGAACTGCGAAGAGAACTCGAGGAAGCGCTGATTATATAGCACCACTGTCCATCACGTGGTGTCGGCTATGAGACTCTCTGGTAACGCCAACATTCATGATTGAAAGTAATTGATCATCATGCTTGTGGTGCAACGCTGACATCCAAATTTTATCCAGTTTAACACCTTCATCTTTCCTGTTAACATCGTTACGGTGTTTATCAATTTCGATAGCCTCTCTATACATGTGTGCATAATAATGCGAGGTTTTAGATATGACGCTTGTCTCGCTGAATTTTATTTAATGATCACCTTCCTGGTAAACACGTTCCGCTACAGCTGATTTATCTGTGTGACCTAGGTGGCAATTCCTCTAATGTCCAACATGATGGGTGTTCATACTTCTCTTTGTGGTACAGATATAAACCTGTCCAAAATGTACCCACAGAGGATATTGTAGCAAATATTGAGGCAGGTATCCGTCAGCTTCCACAGCAGACTGCTGACGTAATTAGGATGGAAATGGTTACGATATTATGTACTCGTAAGCCACCTAACAGTAATTTGTTGCAGGCGCGAAGGAAGGCACTGAGGGATATAAATGCAGATAAAAACATTTTATTCTTAATGCAGATAAGGGTAATGCCACCTTCATATTGAACAGTGAGGACTATCATAGAAAGATCAATGATATTTTGGTTCCCTCCAATTACAAAAAACTCCAGAAGGATCAGACAATGAACATTTTAAGAATGACCAATCGACTAGTGAAAGCATCTTCATTTGATCAGACGATAAAAAGCTGCTTTGTAAAACAGAAGCATACCCACCTAGACTTTATGGATTACCCAAAGGGCATAAGCCTGAGGCTCTGTTAAGGCCAATAGTCAGCACTATAGGCGGACCAACATACGAGTTAGCTAAACACCTTGCCCCATTGCTGCAACCTTATGTTGGTAGGACGGACAGTCATATTAAAGATTCAGCTAATTTCATTGACAAGTTAAAGGAAATGAGCATGGGCCCGGATGATATCCTCGTTGGTTTTGATATTGTGTCATTATTTACCATGATTCTGGTAAACAAATCTATCTTATGCATAGCAGATATTTTTCCTACCGATATTGTGGCATTATTCCGACACTGCCTTACCACAACCTACTTTCAATACAATAGTAACTTTTATGAACAGATTCACGGGGTAGCTATGGGCGGTCCTCTTAGTCCTGCTTGGTTAACTTGTTTATGGAGACTTTTGAACAACGGGTATTGCAGACTGCCAGTAAGAGACCAGCCAGATGGTATCGCTATGTCAATGACACGTTCGTAGTATGGACACACGGAGCAGAGGAGTTGGATGCCTTCCTGACACTTTTAAACAGCATTAATCCGAAAATACAATTTACTATGGAGACAGAGAGTAATGGGCAACTGAATTTCTTGGATATGTCTGTGATTAAATGACGGGACGGAACATTGGGCCATAGGGTGTAGAGGAAGGCCACAAATAGTGATCATTATGAGTATAAAGATTCAAACCACCACCCTAGACAAAAAAGAGGTGTAATGAAAACCTTGGTAGACAGGGCATACAAAATTTGTGAACCTGTTTATTTAAAAGATGAGATTGAATATCTATGGTCAACTTTCATGAAGAATGGCTATTCTAGCGAGGATATAGATCAAGCACTGCACTCTAGGCAGAGAATCAGGAGCAACAACAAACAACAGTCGCCCAAGAGCAAGGTTTTTGTTCCGTTCATAGTAAGGTCACAGATCACATTGGGAAAGTTTTAAGCAAGTATGGGGTGGAAACTATTTTCAGACCCACCAGGAAAATAAAAGAATATTTAAGATCATCGAAAGATGCATGTCACCCTTTGGCTACACTGGGAATATATAAAATTCCTTGTAGTTGTGGACAGGTTTATATCAGTATCACAAAGAGAAGTGTGAACATCCGTCTTGATGAACGTAATAAGAACTGCCACCTGGGTCACACGGATAAATCAGCCATAACGGAACATGCTTACCAGGAAGGTGATCATGAAATAAAATTCAGCGAGACAAGCGTCATATCTAAAACCTCGCATTATTATGCACGCATGTGTAGAGAGGCTATCGAGACATAAACACGGTAATAATTTTAACAGGGAAGACAAAGGTATTAAACTGGGAAAAATTTGGATATCAGCGTTGCACCACAAGTGTGATGATCGATTACTTTCAATCGAGAATGTTGACATTACCAGAGACAGTACATAGCCGATGCCATGTGATGGTCAGTGGCGCCCTCTGTACTGCCTATATAATCAGCGCTTCCTCGAGTTCTCTTCGCAGTTCGCTGCTGTACCTCAGAAGATGTCTCCTGCAGTCAGAGACGAAACGTCAGGGGAGAGTTTTATCATCGACCACAGCCTATCAGCCTGTAGGTTTTAAGTGAAGACTGACTGACTGAGAGATTGCAGAAGAATGTAACATTTCAGTCCAACCACGTCATGAAATCCTGACACAGCATCCTGGAATGCATCGTGTTCCCACCAAGTTCATCCCACAGATCAGGAGTCAAGATCAGAAAGACCTTTGTCTCACAATCTGTGAAGAGCTTTTGGATCGTGCAAATGAGAATGAGATATTTGTTAAGAGAAAGATGCTGAGACCGAGGTTCAATATTTACAATGGATCACGAAAGATTCCCCAAAACCAAATGAAGCTCGCCAGGCAGGTCAAATGCCTGCGAGAAAATGTAAGAAGAAAACAGCCTGAAATGTGGTGAGACAATTCGTGGCTCTTGCATCACAATAACGCACCAGCACATTCATCCCTGTTGGCGCGTGACTACTACATAAAAGATGAAATCACTGCGCTGCCTCATCCTCCCCACTCTCCAGACTTGGCCTCTACAGGCATTATTATTATTATTATTATTATTATTATTATTATTATTACTGCTTCCAAAGCTGAAACACCCGTTGAAAGAAAATTCACAGATGTCTCTTTGCGTGCTCCAGCAGGAGGTGCATCAAGACTGCTTCTGGAAATGGAAACGACACTGGGAGCAGTGTATCAATTGTGGAGGAGAGTATTTTGAAGGAGACCATGCACAATAAGTAAAAGGCAAGCACAGAAAAATTTTGTGGTCAAAGTTACGCAATTTTTTGAACAGACCTCATATAAAGCATTCAATTAATGTGCATTTGTTAGGACTTTATGTACAAGGCTGAATATCAAATTCACACTTACTAGTATAATTCAATTTTCTTAGGGACATATGTGCGAATTGTATTCATGTACGTTAATATTTTATGTGGTGAACACACTAGTTGTGAATTGGATTTGCCTCAAATGGAAATGTATTGGGCACAAGGGAGACGATGATGATGATGATGATGATGATGATGATGATGATGGCATTTAAGCACCTTCAACTGTGATCCGAAAGTTGGTTCTACAATTGCTTGGATATCTGACTATATACTGTAACTGCAATATGGGGTAAACAGGATTGTTCTACCGTATTTACTCAAATCTAAGCCGCACTCGAATCTAAGCCGCACCTGAAAAATGGGACTCGAAATAAATGGAAAAAAATGTTTCCGAATCTAAGCCGCACCTGAAATTTGAGATTCGAAATTCAAGGGGAGAGAAAAGTTTTAGGCCGCACCTCCAAATCGAAACAAAGTTGGTCCATTGTAATATGAGACACAATTTAGGTCGAATGAAAGACGATACAGCTACAGTAGTTTGGTTCGAGTCTTAAGCTTAGCAGTTACGCTTTACCAGGTAGCCATTGCTATGTTCGTATTTATACGGGTACCCTTCCTTTTTCACGTGTTTCGTCTGGTTTGAATCGATTGCTTATTTTTCTTTGATCTGATAAGTGCCGTTTTCTTTGTTATAGGTGTTTATGCCACTCTACGCTAAAATGCATTACTGTACTGTGTCATGCCTTGTTTGTCACATTCTGATAGAAAAAAAAAGAGGAGAGGAATCGTCTCAGCGAAACAATGGCAAGAGACTGCTATTTGTTGTTACTTACACTGCTGCTTTCTTTGATAATGATCAACAAGAACCAAATAATAGACTGCGTATGATAGAACGTGTTCTGAACAAGAGTTAAGCTAAAAATTTTCTCCGTTTGAAAATCTTTGCGGCCACTTCTTTAGTACATCAAATTCTGCACAGAAATTAGTCATCTTAGATTTAAAAATCTAGTCAGTTGCCGTGCTTCATTTCTGACTGTATCACTATTAGGCATAAGAATAATACGAATATAAACATGACACGATACGTATATTCTTCCGCGTTTGCTGTTGTCTCACTCTAGTTTCGTAGCTTATTAGGCAGACAGGGTTTAAATGGGATAGCAGCAAACAGGAAAGAATACATGGCAAAATGTTTATATTCGTATTATTCTTATGGTGAAGAGAATACTGCATGTGATTCACATTTCATCAGGTTCCTATTAGCAACCATCTCTTCTCACAGGTAGAAAAAAATTCAGAATGTAGAGTTGGCCATATTGACAAACTTCCCCAACAGTCTTGCCAGTCGGATTTTCGTAGTACATAGAAATTCTGCTACATTCGAAGATGAACAATACGGAATTTGTATTTACTTCACTGGATAATGTATGAAAATGCAGCGGTCGAAACTCAGGGCGGAGAAAAAAAAAAGCTTGTCTTCCACCTTTTTTTTTTAAATTTATTTACTGACGCAGAGGTTTTGGCGCCAGTATTTATCTTTGCAAAGCATGCCTGTGTAGCGGTACGTATATTCGACGGCAGAAGTTACTTGTGGCGGCATCTACCAACATTTTTTAGAACTTCCGCTTGCTTTGCACTCGATTCTAAGCCGCAGGCAGTTTTTTGGATCACAAAAACCGGAAAAAAGTGCGGCTTAGATTCGAGGAAATACGGTATTTGGCACAACTCATGGAGGTCCACAAAGCAGAATTCAAGAAATTTTAATGATACAAGGCACTGTCTATGATTAGTGCATATCGTATGGTTATCCATTTCTGGAAAAGTACTTAAAATTCAGCCTGCAGCTGTAGCTAGTTTGTGTAAGAACAATAAAGGAGAATTTCACCACGGTGGTCTGTTCCCAAGTGTGTCCAGTATCTCATCCATTATAACTTGACACCCTTTGTGGAAACTGCTTGGAGCACAAGAAAGTGAACCTCACCACACATGCAGACAGAGTATATCTCTGCGTATCTATAAAAGCAGAAATTATACAGGAAACTAACAAATGATTAGCTTAATCAAACAAACTGAAATAATCTGTTGCCAGAACATGTTCAATAATGATATTTGTTGCTTTACATTACTAATCAATTGAATGAGGTCTAGTTTTAAGCAATGGCTTCTGCAATGTTTGCCAACATAGCTGAGTGCTCAGCTTGGCTGACTACCATGTAGAGGATCCTGGTTCGATTCCCGGTACTACCAGGGGTTTATCATTATGCTGAATGAGGAGCTACTTGATGAAGCAGTATTGGCTCCAGATCACAAAAGCTGACAATGGCCAGAAGAGCAGTTTGCTGACCTCTTACCCCTCCATACCTCATTCAATGACACCACTGGTGGTGGGTGGCATGGCAGTTAGTCAGTACTGACACGCCTGCCAGTGTCTGTGGCTGGAGTTTACAATTACTACAATGGTCCCTCACACAGTATTGCTTGCTAGCTATCATTGACAAGTACTTGAGGTCAGTCAGTATCAGCCTCAAAGTCATCTGAACTGGAGATGATGATTTACAGTCTGCGATCATGCATCCACGGAAAGTTATTAACTTGATGCTAAGAATGGATTGAACAATAAATGTTCAAGTCCACGTACAAATCTACTTTACAAGTACATATATTCCCAATGGAGACTCCAGTATCACTAATATATTAAATAATTTATTGAAAATACAGAAAACTATAAAGATGTAAAATGGATCACATGAATTTATTTCTATCAATCTAAACTGAGTTTCACTTCTTATCGGTCTGAAGACATTACAGTCAGTACATTGTAATGTTAATGTTTGTCACAACAAATACATAATATTGCTTTACTTTAAAAAAAAGTGTCTTCCATTGTTATAATTTAGGCAACTATGATATTTAATACCCAAAGACTCTAATTTCAGTACCCCACCTAAAACAGTCTCTCATCCAATACTATGTAAGAACTCTTTTGCCTCCTTTAAATCTCAAGGTAGCATATTCCGATTGTAGCTGAGACAAATGAAATTTTGTGTTATTTTTCATTCTTCACCTGGGGTAAAAATCATTAAATATTCTTCCCCACAGTCTTGGCCTCTTAAGCGCCAAATGTAAATGTAATTGACAAGGAGCTATTTTAAAATTTTTATAAGCTGGAGATAAAAGACGAGATAAAAGAAATTATTCAGGTAGTGAAGGGAGACGAAAATTTAATAGTCATGGGTGACTGGAATTCGTCAATAGGAAAAGGGAGAGAAGGAAACATAGTAGGTGAATACGGATTGGGGGGAAGAAATGAAAGAGGAAGCCGCCTTGTAGAATTTTGCACAGAGCATAACTTAATCGTAACTAACACTTGGTTCAAGAATCATAAAAGAAGGTTGTATACCTGGAAGAATCCTGGAGATACTAAAAGGTATCAGATAGATTATATAATGGTAAGACAGAGATTTAGGAACCAGGTTTTAAATTGTAAGACATTTCCAGGGGCAGATGTGGATTCTGACCACAATCTATTGGTTATGAACTGCAGATTGAAACTGAAGAAACTGCAAAAAGGTGGGAATTTAAGGAGATGGGACCTGGATCAACTGAAGGAACCAGAGGTTGTAGAGAGTTTCAGGGAGGGCATAAGGGAACAATTGACAGGAATGGGGGAAACAAATACAGTAGAAGAAGAATGGATAGCTTTGAGGGATGAAGTAGTGAAGGCAGCAGACGATCAAGTAGGTATAAAGACGAGGGATAATAGAAATCCTTGGGTAACAGAAGAAATATTGAATTTAATTGATGAAAGGAGAAAATATAAAAATGCAGTAAATGAAGCAGGCAAAAAGGAATACAAATGTCTCAAAAATGAGATCGACAGGAAGTGCAAAATGGCTAAGCAGGGATGGCTAGAGGACAAATGTAAGGATGTAGAGGCTTGTCTCACTAGGGGTAAGATAGATACTGCCTACAGGAAAATTAAAGAGACCTTTAGAGAGAAGAGAACCACTTGTATGAATATCACGAGCTCAGATGGCGCCCCAGTTCTAAGCAAAGAAGGGAAGGCAGAAAGGTGGAAGGAGTATATAGAGGGTTTATACAAGGGCAATGTACTTGAGGACAATTTTATGGAAATGGAAGAGGATGTAGATGAAGACGAAATGGGAGATAAGATACTGCGTGAAGAGTTTGACAGAGCACTGAAAGACCTGAGTCGAAACAAGGCCCCGGGAGTAGACAACATTCCATTAGAACTACTGATGGCCTTGGGAGAGCCAGTCATGACAAAACTCTACCATCTGGTGAGCAAGATGTACGAGACAGGCGAAATACCCTCAGACTTCAAGAAGAATATAATAATTCCAATCCCAAAGAAAGCAGGTGTTGACAGATGTGAAAATTACCCAACTATCAGTTTAATAAGTCACAGCTGCAAAATACTAACGCGAATTCTTTACAGACGAATGGAAAAACTGGTAGAAGCGGACCTCGGGGAAGATCAGTTTGGATTCCGTAGAAATGTTGGAACACGTGAGGCAATACTAACCTTACGACTTATCTTAGAAGAAAGATTAAGAAAAGGCAAACCTACGTTTCTAGCATTTGTAGACTTAGAGAAAGCTTTTGACAATGTTGACTGGAATACTCTCTTTCAAATTCTGAACGTGGCAGGGGTAAAATACAGGGAGCGAAAGGCTATTTACAATTTGTACAGCAACCAGATGGCAGTTATAAGAGTCGAGGGGCATGAAAGGGAAGCAGTGGTTGGGAAAGGAGTGAGACAGGGTTGTAGCCTCTCCCCGATGTTATTCAATCTGTATATTGAGCAAGCAGTAAAGGAAACAAAAGAAAAATTCGGAGTAGGTATTAAATTTCATGGAGAAGAAGTAAAAACTTTGAGGTTTGCTGATGACATTGTAATTCTGTCAGAGACAGCAAAGGACTTGGAAGAGCTGTTGAACGGAATGGACAGTGTCTTGAAAGGAGGATATAAGATGAACATAAACAAAAGCAAAATGAGGATAATGGAATGTAGTCAAATTAAATCGGGTGATGCTGAGGGAATTAGATTAGGAAATGAGACACTTAAAGTAGTAAAGGAGTTTTGCTATTTAGGGAGTAAAATAACTGATGATGGTCGAAGTAGAGAGGATATAAAATGTAGACTGGCAATGGCAATGGCAAGGAAATCGTTTCTGAAGAAGAGAAATTTGTTAACATCGAGTATAGATTTAAGTGTCAGGAAGTCGTTTCTGAAAGTATTTGTATGGAGTGTAGCCATGCATGGAAGTGAAACATGGACGATAAATAGTTTGGACAAGAAGAGAATAGAAGCTTTCGAAATGTGGTGCTACAGAAGAATGCTAAAGATAAGGTGGGTAGATCATGTAACTAATGAGGAGGTATTGAATAGGATTGGGGAGAAGAGAAGTTTGTGACACAACTTGACTAGAAGAAGGGATCGGTTGGTAGGACATGTTTTGAGGCATCAAGGAATCACAAATTTAGCATTGGAGGGCAGCGCGGAGGGTAAAAATCGTAGAGGGAGACCAAGAGATGAATACACTAAGCAGGTTCAGAAGGATGTAGGTTGCAGTAAGTACTGGGAGATGAAGAAGCTTGCACAGGATAGAGTAGCATGGAGAGCTGCATCAAACCAGTCTCAGGACTGAAGACCACAACAACAACAACAACAACAACAACAACAACAAGCTGGAGACTTCAGAAATTATCTACAACCAGAGAATAACCATTACTGCAGATGACATTTATTGCTCACAATAACAAATAGTACAATAATGAATAACTTGTAGGTACTTAATACATAGTACACTTTACCTAAAGATAAGACACTCTATTGGTCTTTAGTACAATAAAATAAACAACTAGTATCACATATACAATTATTGTCCCACTGTTCATCCCAAGTAATTTGCATCCAGTAACTGCACACACTCCAATGCTCACACTGCTGCAGCTAGCAGCTGTCTGCTGGAGAGCACCGTCTTCTGGCATTGGTCATTCATGACATTGCCAATGGGTAAGTGTGGCGTGACCTGAGGTCACTACACCACACCCCTGTAAGCAAATGAAGAGAATTTTTTTTTTACTAACTTGAGTAATATGATGATGTCTGCTAGATTGAAACGAAACTGCACTTTTTGTTCGTAACAAGTTTCCATTGTGGCTGGATGATGGTTGGTCAGTTGGTGTTGGGGGGGGGGGGGGGGGGGGGGGTGACTGCTACACCTAGGTGGGTGACAGCTAGTTGATTTCCAGGTGGGTGGTGCTGCTCTGGATGATGATGTGGTGCTGGCAGCTGTGGCATGGTGAGTGTTTTGTGTCCAGTGGTGGCCTGTATTTTGCTGCTGTCTTCTGAACTTAGGACAGCCCGACACCCATTGGTCAGTGGGCACTACTGTATCTACCCCTTTAATAGGGAGAGTGAGTGTCCTATTGTTTTGTCCCATAATTGTGTATAGGCCTTCGTGCAGAAGCTCCAGTGATCTGTGTAGTGGGCTGCATTGGAGGAAAATTTGCTTCATTCTGGCAGCTCTTTGATAACAAAAGTAGCCTGTTTTCCATTCCATGTAGTTCCACTCAGTCACAGAGCCTTCACTTACCTGCGAAGTACCATGCGGCAATTGTTAGCAGGTTATGGATAGCCCGGATGTGGTTTAAAAAACTCACATGGTAGATGCAGAGATTTGCTGTACATCAGCTCTCCAGGAGCAGGCATGAAGGTCCTATTTTAATGCACTTCACAATTCTGACAGCACTACTGTGAGAATGTCAACCTATGAATCCGTCATATAGCACATTATATTGGCATCCACGGAATGGTGTAAGTGCTCCAAAATCCCATTTGCGGCTGCATGTTACGGTGAAGTCCTTGGCATGTATATCCACTACAACCAGATCATTGCACAAAATATTTCTAACTCCCACTGCCAACCCTGATTGGAACTTACAAGCTGTACACAGCTCAAAAGTGAAACAGAGGCACAGGTACACACACACACACACACACACACACACACACACACACACACATTCTCAGCAGTTTGTTTTTCCTAGTGGCATACCTCTGGCCACCACTGTGAGGCAGTAGTAGTAGTTCCATGCAACTGGGAGTCAAGGTGGATGTGTGAAAATCGTGCCTCTGGGATAAAAGAAATACTTAGTGCAGCTCATACATTCTCTATTATTTTTCAGTTCTGGCCGGGGATGTAGGTCTGAGCCCACATACAGCAATCCTTCTGTATAACAAGCCACACAAAATGCTGCTTTGTTAACATGGATTCTTGGCTGGTTGAGTCTGCATAGAATCAAAAACCCCTCATCTTCGGAAGTCCAGCACATATAAGGCAACTCTCGGCCTGCTGACACGTTGCAATATGTCGCTCCTTAGTACCTGGTATTGGCATGCAACACATGTGCAAGGGTATTTAATTCCTCGTAGTCAATCTGCACTGCCACCAGCTCAGTGAAAACCCCAAGTACGGAAATACTTTTCACTCTAAACAAAATATTGGCGGTGAATTTTTTGAACAGCAAACATGTTAAATATCTGTTCTAAATTGAGAAATAAAATTTAGCTGGTAGCTTTGCAGTGAGAGAGGATTACTTTGTGGTTACAGAAACGTGAAAGAAACTGGCCAATGGTCTGTTTATAAAGAGAAGGCATGCGCTTCCACATTGAAAATAAGGTCGCTAGCTGCTTTACAGGGTGCTAAAAGTTCTGTGTAAAATGGTAGCCAGAAGTGCTGCTCCTCTGTAATCTCCCTGCAGAGAAACCAAAAAGCTGCCAGCACCCATTTACACTCTGTTGTAGCATTTCACTGATAGCTCGGGATGAGCCATCCGAAAAAATCTCCAGTAGAGTAGGGAGGGTGGTTTTTGTGAGGATTGTCTAGCAGGCTTGATGAGCCGTCTGTAGTTTGTCAGCCCAAGTGACTGATGTGGAATCACACACTTTGGGGCCAGCAAGGATGGCATGGAGCAGAGCTAAGCCTCAGCATATTGGTGTAAAAAACAATAGTAAATGTTTATCATGCCCAGGTACCAACACACTTCGCATACTGTTTTCAGGACTGTGTTAGTTGTAAGTGCGGGAATGAACTCAGATGGCATACATAGTCCAATCACAGAGACCCACAATCTCTGGAATGTCGTTTCATTCATTTCATCATCACCATCACCACATAAAGGATGAGGTATAAAAAGACAGAAAATACTGCCCTCTCACAGTGCAAGTCACACCTGCGACAATGAATCACCACTCAAATGTCCATCGTAAACCGAAGTTCAAATTTAAAGTCACAAGCCCTTATGTAGTTATGAGTGAACCATTTGCAGCTTCTATGTAAGTTTGCATGCAGCCACACTTGCCACAGCTGTTGCCTGAAAAAGACATACATGTCTAAGCTGGTATCCACCAAAAACTGCATCTTAGCGGGCCTATCTGTTACCACTAAATGTCGTGATAGTTACCTGGGCTGGTGCTCATGGCGGACTTGCCCAACAGGTGTGAGAGGCTGCCATCTGCATTTCTTTACCAGGAAGATGGCATCTGTATCTATGTGCTCTGTCACCAAAACAACGGCAGTAATAACAATTATTCTGGCAGCTGGGAGTGAAGGATGCAGGTTGCATTGTATGTGACTCTCATTGTTTGTATATGCCATGTCAACTCCCAGGCTAAGTGCAAATTGAGATGTGTATAGCACGTGTGACGTGACACGACACTACAGCGCAACGTGCACATTCCACACGTGTCGCGCGGGTCCAACGCATATTGAGACGTGCACACATACTTCACACGTGCCAGTTGGCGACGCTCTGCGCTGACAGAAACAAAGAGCGCGCACAGTGTAATCTTTCTCAAACAATTTTGCAGAAACTATTCACTAAAAATACTTCATTATTACCTTGCTTGTAGCGTTAAATGTCAGCTTCATGCCGAAGTGCAAATAATCTCGCTAATGGTTACAGTTATTGTGGTATACACATTTCAGTAAGACACTACGCAAAATTCGAAAAGTTTGCAATGGAAAATAGGGGTCGCTATGATCTTGTGTTTGGTGCGTATTACACCATATGTTGATACACATGAAATTTAGCTAACATGTTGAATTTTTCTTTTGACTTGGGAGGAAGTCTCTATCTGCCTCTGATCTCGAGAAAATGGATCCTATGTAGCGCGCTAACCCCCGATCTGACACCCACGAGAATGAAATATTTACAACACCTCTCATATCTCCTAAATCAATAATCTCGCTAATGGTTACAGTTATTGTGGTATACACATTTCAGTAAGACACTACGCAAAATTCGAAAAGTTTGCAATGGAAAATAGGGGTTGCTATGATCTTGTGTTTGGTGCGTATTACACCATATGTTGATACACATGAAATTTAGCTAACATGTTGAATTTTTCTTTTGACTTGGGAGGAAGTCTCTATCTGCCTCTGATCTCGAGAAAATGGATCCTATGTAGCGCGCTAACCCCCGATCTGACACCCACGAGAATGAAATATTTACAACACCTCTCATATCTCCTAAATCAATCGAGACATCGAAATGATAATTTGGCATATGATAACACACAAGAAGGAGAGTAGTTTGCCAATTCGTAAACACATGAAACTTTCTTATCTATGGCGATATACCAGTAGTTATACTCCCCTTTTCATTTTTTTTCACTCCAGTCACTATAATTTTTTAAGAGTTATCGACAGCTAGTGAAATAAGAGTGTCTAGTAGGAAAGTTACTGCAAACTGACAGTATAAGGTTTTTCATAAACTATTGAGCTCTTTGATTGCCAATTACTTGTTTAATGAGGCACTGTGTTTCAGAATTCTGTCGCAACAGCTGCTGTTGGATGAGTTTGTGCATATTACACTGTGTTTTGGCACAGGAAGTACAATTAAACCTGTCAACAAGATAGATGTAGCCATTACTCATAAACGGTGATGCGTCTTCAAATGAGAAAAGGTTAACAATTCACACAAAATAAATGCCAATTCTGTTGGAATTTTGGTTGAATCTCCATAACACATCATATTTTTAACACTGAACGACTGGAATGGAAACTCACCAAAGGATTTTATTCCTTCTCCTGATCTGAGCAGTATGAAAATAATGACAAACATTCCCTTCAGGTGGAATGATAGGCACATGCCAGGTGCTGGTTACTCACCTACGGCTTGCCAAATTGACAATGTGTGATTCACGAATAAAATAGTTGTTACTGAGAAAAATAAACAATTGATCTGTCGCTCAACACAATGGTCAGTGGATTGTCAGCAGCTGAGCATAATACGTGCGAAAGGTATGCGGAAGCTAGCCATATGTGCCTTGTGAGTAGGAGTTCGAAAAACATTGTCATGACAGTAGATCTGCCTTTGTCAGCAACACATTTCAACAAATTAAATATATCTAATCACCATACTCTTTCAGGATACTCCTCCTTTAGTAATAATACCAACCATTGCTTTCATTTGTGCAGCCTGTTGTATAATTAGTTTATTAATGCTGATAATGTGTATGCAACAACTGAAATGCTTTTTCTCAACACGGTGAGCCAGTTAAAACATGGTTATTTGTGACTGCCTTTCGACTTATTCTAGCTTGCAGTGGAAATGTGATGTCCACTTGTACATAGCATAATGTCTCTTATTAGATACATATCCAAGTAACAATAGTGAAACTTATGTACTTCATTCATAGGACGCTTTTTACCAGATGCACAAAGATGTCATAGCTGTAGCAATTATGCCTTTTTGACTTTTTGCAACAGATCGTAGAGATACGTCAGCATAACAGGCAGCAAGTAGATAACCGTGTTTTACTTTCCTGCCTTGCTTCTAGATTGCGTGATTTTATAATATTCCTTACTTTCTTATTCACTGCCTTCATGATGAATCATCTGTCCCTTCTTACGGCCTGAAAACATTGTGGAGGCAGAAGATATGATCCCAGTGGCTAATGGGTCAGCAGTTATTGAACTGTTCATTGTTCTTGACAAAAGAATAAACAAAACAAAAGAACTATACAGGTATATGTAACTGAAAACTATTATGTACTAATGAAAAGAGATGGGGTACTTAAACGGTGAAAAGCGAAACATTACTCAGTGATAATAAGATTCAGTATACAGTAAGGCCGTATTTTTCAGATGCTCAATACTTTCACCGCCCATATGCACCATGCCAAAGTGAACATACGGCAGGACTGGCTTCCTGATCCCTGCCTCACCCCTAATGCATTGCTTGTGGCGTGAGAAACTGTGCCACAACCATAACGCCGTGCGACCCGGTGTAGGCACGTGTCATCTCGGGTCACAATTTGCATGGTCCCATTTGAACCAGTGAAGTTACAAAAAGCGTGCTGCGCTGCGTTGCGCCACCCACATCTCAATTTGTGCCTAGCCTCAAGACGCAAGGTGATATCGGCCAGTCTGTCTCTGTTGTGCATTATAGTCAACACCTACTGAGTGGTGGCCTTAGTTACTGTGTCTGCGAACTCTGCTAAATCACAGAAGTTTGGCTATTTGAGAGCAGGGTGCGATGCATATCTGGCAAGTGAGATGTTCATATGGACCTTAGGAGTGGTCCTGGGATGTCCGATCAGGCCAAGGTGCAGAGTAGACAAGGAGGTGTGGCAGCTTTCTGTTACAAATTTCCTTTCTGTGCAAAAATTGTTCTAAGAGAGGGGAACCCACTGAATGAGCTCACCTTTTAGTAACTCAAGGTTTCCAGAGGCAGATGGTTTCATAATAACATCCCTAATGTCACTGGTAGAGTGTCTGTCCAGTCACAAGTGCACATTTGGTAGAGTCTTGTGTTATCCTCGCAGTTTATTTCACATAACACGCATCCGAGAAGAGCACATGCTCAGGTGCTTGCAGGTGCAGCAGGCAGCAATCTACTGGCTTGCAACAATGTCAATGGATAGATGCGGAGTGACCTGTGAGCTGAGGTTAGTGCAAACTTAACCGTGTGGAATATTATGGTGAGAGAACTTCTCTGCAATCAACATGTTATGATATCCATGTCTGATGAGATAGGTATATGACTGTTGCTTCATTTGTATCCAAAATACTTCCCACTGTTTCCATTTTGACAACTGAAACATTTAATAACTGTGAGCTGTTTGACTCTTTTACATCTCAAAAGTCCACAATAACCTCCGATTCCCGCTCTAACTCCTACGCCCATCACAGAACCTTACCCCCAAACCATCTCTCTTTCCACCCCAGCTCCCCCCCCCCAACCATCTTCTATATGCTTCCCAAAATCCATAAATCTAACCCACCTATATCTCCAGCGGTAGCTGATAACTGTGCTCCCAAGGAAATAAACTCAATTTGTGCTGATCAACATCTCCAATCCATTGCAGCCCACTTTTCTATATAAAGGATACAAATGACTTCATTCATCATCTACCAATCATACCATATCGTTAGCACCTGGAGTTTTGCTTGTAACTGTTAATGCCGACTCTATATAGGAAAAAAACCTCCACGGTTGTGGCCCTGCCAACACTGAACACTACCTGTCTCCAATGTCCTTCCGACCAAACCCATAAGTGCAACCTTTGACAGTAAAGTTCAGTGAATGAAGTCAGTACAGTCAATCGGGCAACACTGGTGACTCTCAACGCTGCACCTGCAAAGTGGTCGGCGTTGACAACCTACCCCCCACTGTAGTTCAGTTGACCATCGTGTGTGTTCCATGTTAGACCTGTTGGATGAAGTGCTTGTTTAGTGTGTTGGTTCTGAACTGAGAACAGGACAATGAATGAGCAAAGGATCAATTTAAACTTTTGTTTTAAGCTTGGCAAGACACCGAAAGAAACACATGCAATGCTGGTACATGTTTATGGGGATCAAGCATTGTCCATGAAGTGTGTGTACGGGTGGTTCGCCCGTTTTTGAGGAGGCCGGGAAAGTGTTTCTGACAATCCCCATAGCGGACGACCAGCAACTGCCGTCAGTGACGAAAACATTGAGAAAGTGAGGACATTAATCACAAACGACCTTCGATTAACTGTGCACATGATAGCGAATGAACTGCAGATGAACCATGAATCTGTGCGGCAAATTCTTACCCAGGAGTTAGGGAAGAGGAAAATGTGTTGCCGTCTTGTGCCACATCACTTGACTGATGATCAGAAGCATGCATGTTTAGAGGCTTCACAGGATTTTGTCAAAATGCTGGATGCGACACCATATTGTCACTGAGGATGAAACCTGGTGTCTGTGGTACAACCCTGAAACAAAATGGCAAAGCATGGAATGGTGTTCTCTGACATCACCTCATCGGAAAAAGGTCAGAGCCAAAAAATCATGCATCAAAACGATGCTCATCACACTTTTTGGTAGTCAAAGCATTATCCACAAGGAATTTCTACCTGATGGAATGACACTGAACACTGGACGGTACGTTGGAATTTTGACCCGTTCCATGCAACATCTACACCCCAGTACGCACAAAAAGGCTCCTGGTTTTTTGTTCACGACAATGCTTGCCCACACATAGCCAATATTGTCAAACAGTTCCTGGCAAAAAAGGGTGTGGTGCAACTTTAACATCCACCATTCTTGCTGGATCTCAATCCTCCAGGCTTCTTCCTGTTCCCTCGACTCAAACTTGCTTTGAAAGGAAAAACATTTGATGATATTCCTTACATCCAACGAAAAGTGACATGGCTTTTGAACACCATCCCGAAAGAAAACTTCGTGTAAAGTTTCCAGGACATGTATCACAGATCTCTGCAGTACATAGTTATGGGAGATGACTATTTCGAAGGACAGTAAGGTAAGTGTAGTTCATAGTTCATCTACATTTAGAGGTTGTATATCCCCTACACACCTTACAAACCCATTTAGTTAACTACTCATCCTTCAAGAAAAGCTTTACAAAGCAATCTGCAGCATAGCCATCAGCATCCTCATATGGCAACTGGTTTACAACTGTCTAGCAGAAATATTCCTAGTCACCAAAGATTCTAAACCTCTAGTTTAGTTAAGGTCCAATAGTTAAGATCCAATAATGATAGGTTCATGATCTGGATGTAAGGCCAAAATAATCTATCTTCATTCCTCCACAGCCTCAATACATTTCCTCTTACCTGCTTCAACTAATACTACTAAGCCCACAAGGGAACCTTCACGATGCTCCATCTCTCTTGAGGTGTTATGAAAACTTTTGTCTTTAAAAAGTACACTAACCATAAATAGTGCCTCCTCTTTGATAGCTGTCATGCTTTCCACCCTACAATCTTAGACCTGCAGATGGCGCATCTGCTGTGACAAGCAATATCCTGCCCAGTATGCTGACAGTCTTACTAAAGACTCCACAGACAGAAATTACCCTCCAGAACATAGTCCGCAAACAGATCTTGTGTATCATATTCATACATGCTCCCTATTATCAATCAGCTTCTAGAGCCAGCTCATCATACACAGAACATTTTAACTATTACCTTTGCCGTGGCTTCAAATACCTTTCACTATGCACTTATGTGTGCCACATTCTTCCTATGTCTCCCAAAATGGCAATCTGCAACCCTTGCATTCAACAAAATATTCTAGTACATTAATATGCCACACTTAATTAAAGCCCGTTACCACAGGAGTTACCTCTGAGAGAGACCCTAATTTAAGACTTGTTTTTTGCACCAAGCAAGCACGTCTTACTGCAGACCTTTTCACAGGTGTCTTCTACCCTCCCAGAGGTAGGTCCATATGCAAAAGCAGTCATGTTAACCAGCTATTTAACTTTTGCTTAGCATTTTATATGTGTATGACTACCAACTAGCTGTCCACCTAAATGATTGACCACTGACAAAACTGTTGTCAAGACCAAAGTTGATCACCCAATAGAAGAACATGTTGATGAACCCACAGCATACTGAACTTCAGTGGATTCTTCACAGTTCATAATATCTCAATCTCCCCCTCCCCCAACCCGCCCTCCCCTGAATTAGAAAAGGGAAATTTTTTTACAATACATTCTTTAAACCCACAATTCTCCTGTCATCAATCTTTGCTTGCGCCTGACCACCACTCGCCTCCAGTCCTGTTCCCATGCCTGCCATTCAGCTCATTAATCTACACTCACACTTCTCTCTACACAGTATCTCTCAGCTTTCTCACTCTGTAAAGGAGTATAGGCAGCAATACATGACAGATCTGATGACATAGTGCAATGCTGGTGCTGGTGTAAGTGTTTTGGAGCACATCATGCAGTACTCTGCAGCAGATGATCCTTATGTATACCCACAGCTGCTACTGCAATAGTGTGCTATCGGGGAAATTCATCTGGGCTTCCAGAGGACCTTTCGCAGTAACTGAAGGCGCCATGACAGCTGTGGACTACATGAACACTGTGGTCCACCTGCTTCCCTTCATGCTTGATGTATTACCCCACTTAGTTAAAAGATGGCCACTGGATCATCAGAGGTTTACAAACAAATGCACACTGCCAAAGGTCAGTTTCTAGAAATTCAAGTTTCAAAATCTAAGTATCAGGATTCAGCCTCAAGTGTGTGCAGTGGTCATCCTAAGGTTTCTACTCTCCTTAATGTCTGTACTAGACACACGTGTTGTTATTCACAATTCATACTTCGTAATTCTGTAAGCAGAAATCCACCTGTGTCATAGTCTATCGTATGCTTTGCATATAAAAACTAGTTACTTTCACAAAGGAAAAGATACAAGATATTTACTTGTTGAGTGAGAAAATCGACATGAAGGCCTTGTGCATCCAGTACCGTAACGGCACATGCGCAACTTCCGTGCAGCCTCGCCATCCTTTGTCTCACCAGGGCTACAAGATGTCCGTTGTCCAGTTGCCAGCTCAATCTGTTGCTGCCAGAACTGCTTATTCTGAAACAAGAAAGGTACAAAATATTTGGCTAGTACTTCATGTATATGTAATAAATGGCAAAAAATATCTGCTCCCCCATCAAATACCTCAACATCTATACCAACAACCTACCCCAGGTAACTATCCCATAGATCATACTCACAAATAAAATTCCTGGGCAGTATCCTTCTTTCAGCCTCTGACTAATAGAGCTCCCGGTTCCAAAATACTCAGAAGCGATCCCCGTGGGCCATGACCTGAGTACCACCCAGGTCTCAGATACCTCAATACACCATTGTGCCAAGGCAATTACTTCGATACGTCAAGCCTCGAAATAAAACCCTGGCATTCAACAGTGCCCACCATCACTTCCCACCATCCTCCTAGCCTCTGCAGCATCCTTGTCAAACCAAACAAAATTTCCACTCTGTCATCACTACTCTGACATCCCTAGTCTTTAAGTTTCTCACCCTTGAAAGTGTTCCTTGTGAAAAATATGTCACATGCACCCATACATTATCACCTACTCCATCTCCACCAACGGTAAATTTTGCAGTGTCACACACAGCAACATCTGAAACCACACATATTGTTACCAACAAACATGTCCATTGCACAACATTTTACATAAGAATGAACATCACTATACTGGCTGAAAGCGTGGATGGACACAGAAGAACATAGTTGCTGACCATTCCATGTTTCAAGGAAGCTCTGAGCCTGCTTCACCACAAGGGCAATTTAGATACTCCCACCTGCTTCTAGTTTCTATAAAATTCAGAGATGGAAACTTGTTCACCAACATGTCTTTGTATCTCAACACCCTTCTGGACTTTAATTCAGTTAATATACAATCTACCTCCTTTTTCATTATTAATATTTCTTCTTGGAATACTTTCTGTTTATTATTTCTTATTTAATAATTTTATTTTTTTTTTTTACTTTTTCAACTTACACTGAGGTGACAAAAATCATGAGATACCTTCTAACATCTTGTCAGATCTCCTTTTGTGTCACAGAGCAGCAACTGGATGTGGTATGTACTCAGCAAGTTGTTGGAAGTCTCCTGCAGAAATACTTAGCCATGCTGCATCTATAGCCATCCATAACAGTGAAAGTGTTGCCAGTGCTGGATTTTGTGCACAATTGACCTCTCAATTATATCCCATAAATTTTTGATGGGTGGCAAAATCATTCACTCAAATTGTCCACAATGTTCTT
Source organism: Schistocerca piceifrons (assembly GCF_021461385.2). Lineage (NCBI taxonomy): Eukaryota > Metazoa > Arthropoda > Insecta > Orthoptera > Acrididae > Schistocerca > Schistocerca piceifrons. The sequence continues at coordinate 422,029,117 of NC_060140.1, read as the reverse complement.
TAAACCAATTGCAAACAATTGTGGCCCAGTGACATGGTACACTGTCATCCATAAAAATTCCATTGTCATTTGGGAACATGATGTCCATGAATAACTGCAAATGGTCCAGAGGACCCAGAAAATTCCATGTAAAAAAAAGAACACAACATTATGGAGCCACCACCAGCTTGCACAGTGCGTTGTTGACAACCTGGATCCATGACTTTGTGGGTTCTGAGGCACACACAAACCCTAGCATTAGCTTTTACCAACCAAAACTGTGACTCATCTGACCAGACCATGGTTTTACAGTTCTTTAGGGTCCAACCAATATAGTCATGAGCTCAGGAGATGCACTGCAGGCAATGTTGTGCTGTTAGCAGAGGCACTCACATCGGTCGTCTGCTGCCATAGCCCATTAACACCCAATTTTGCGGCACTGTCATAACAGACATATTAATCATGCACCCCACACGGGTTTTCGTGGTTATTTTATGCAGTGTTGCTTGTCCATTAGCATTGACATCTCTACAAAAGCACTGCTGCTCTCAGTTGTTAAGTTTAAGGCCAATGGCCACTGCGTTGTCTGTGGTGATAGGTAATGCCTGAAATTTGGTATTCTCAGCACACTCTTGATATTGTGGATCTCAGAATATTAAATTCCCTAACGATGGGTGGCATAATCATTCACTCAAACTGTCCACAATGTTCTTTAAACCAATTGCGAACAATTGTGGCCCAGTGACATGGTACAAAGTCATCCACAAAAATTCCATTGTCATTTGGGAACATGATGTCCATGAATAACTGCAAATGGGGAGAATAGGAGCTTGTGGCACAACTTGACGAGAAGAAGGGATCAGTTGGTAGGACATGTTCTGAGACATCGAGGGATCACCAATTTAGTATTGGAGGGCAGTGTGGTGGGTAAAAATCGTAGAGGGAGACCAAGAGATGAATACACTAAGCAGATTCAGAAGGATGTAGGCTGCAGTAGGTACTGGGAGATGAAGAAGCTTGCACAGGATAGAGTAGCATGGAGAGCTGCATCAAACCAGTCTCAGGACTGAAGACCACAACAACAACAACGATTTCCAAAATAGAATATCCCATGCATCTAGCTCCAACTACCATTCTGCATTCAAATTCTGTTAATTCCTGTCATGCACCCATAATCACATTTGAAACCTTTTCAAATGAATCACTGGAGTATAAATGACAGCTCTGACAATGCACTACTGCCATCTGTATATGTGCATATTGCTATCTCACGACTTTTGTCACCTCACTGAGATTCAGGCATCATCATCCAAAGCTGGTATAGTGCTTACCAACTTAGAATTTTTTGACCATCCCTATTCATCCTACTCTTACCTCATTCTCACTGCTGGTGAGTCACTATCATTTTGGGGCCCGAGTAACCAGCCCTTCCTCTATATTCCACAAATTATTCCCCTCCCTATCCTAAAGAAGGCGCTAATAGTTCTGAAAGATGGTCTAATTTCTGGTACTTTTGCATGTCTTATCAACAGTTCTGCGAATTTTGCCTCTGGAAGTCTTGGCTTTCAATTGGTTCATGCAGGTAAAACAACACTAATTTTTAAGTTAACACTGATTCATGAGGAGGCTATAAACAACAAAAGTCAGGGTAGCAAGTGTCTCTGAGCTGGTTTATTTGGTTAGTAGTTGGTGATTGTATTTCCATTGTCACATTTTTCCAAGTTTGCAGTTTTCAGCATTGTGGCCTTATAAAGTTTTGTTTTAAGCTTGGAAAACCCACTGTAGAAATGCACCAAATGTGGAGGCCAGCTTTTGGAGACAATGCTTTAAGTCAGACACTGACTTATGACTGGTACATATGTTTCAAAAATGGGCAAAAGCTGGCTAATGATGGCGATGATTACGCTTGACTGTCAATGGGCATCACAGCACAAAAATTAAGACAGTGAGCATTTTGATACTGTAAGATTGTTAATGCATATTGCCAGACTTGTACAATACCCATGGTACATGTGACCACATTTTGTCATTAGAATTGAATGTAAGAAGGATTGTGGTAAAGTCAGGCCTACAACTGCTTCAATTGGAAACAGCATCACATGGAAATCTGCTAGGAACTGAAACAACTGCTTCAAGACAATCCAAACTTATTTTCAAAGACTGTCACTGGTGACAAAAGTTGGGTGTATGTTTACAATCCTGATATTAAGCAGCAGCCACTACACTGGAAGATTCCTTGTTCACCTCAAGGGAACAAAATTGAATTTTTTTTTCTTTTTTTCTTTTTTTTTTTTTTTTAAATTCAGGGCTGTTCATAAAGAATCAGCCTTCCTGGTCATATGATCAATAAAAATGTTCTAAGATTTGTGAGGACTGTCATGAGAAGAAAGTGTCAACAGAAATGACATATGAATGACTGAGTACTTCACAACGACAAAGCACAGTCACATGTAGCCTATATTATTTATGAATTTTTGAGTAACAAAATGATCTTTGATGATTTTTAATTTACTGCGGACCCATAGTTATCCAAAAGTTTTTAAATGATAAATTTTTTGCTATTTGACTAATTATGTTTATTATAGCCACTATTGCAATTTCAGCTTTAGATCCATTTTCAACTGCAATACATCAACCCTCAGCAGATGTTATACATGTCAAACAGAAATCCGCAGGTGCGATGTTATCATCAAACACACTACATTTCGCATTTTTTCATTGTGTTGTGTACTAATGTCAACTAACCGAAGTGCTGTAGAACGAGCAAGCCTATGCAGAATAACATAGAATTAATAATAATACTTGGTGATGTGGCCTCATAACTTCATGGAATGGATGCTGTCATAAAAAGACCTTTCAAAGCTCATCTGCAACAGCTTTACAGTGAGTGGCTTATCCACAGCGACCATGAATATGTTCTATGCTCTCATTCCTTGGGAGAGAGAGGGTGAGGGTGAGGGGGAGGAGACAGTAAAAGAAACCCTCAATAAACATGCTGGCACAGTTTAGACTCACTGCCTGGAGTAGAATATAAAGTGAATTCATAACAAAAGTATCAAAGAGGTGGTTCAGAAGAGGACATATGATAACAGGGCTGCCACAAATTTCCCCAAGTGAAATTCCCCGATATTTCGCTGATTTCGCGACAAGTTTTAGCATTTTTCCCTGACAAATTTTGAGATCTCAAGAATAAGTTAAGACATAAGTTGACAATCTGTGTTTGTAGCTATAGTACAAGAAGCAATAGTGTAACCAAGGAAATATCTAAAAAAGAAAACTTGCAAGCAGACTGGCATTTCCTAATGTCAGCAAAAATTTTAAGTATTAACAACATCTTTTCTAATGAACTGTTTTTAGATGGAGAAAGCAAACCAAATGATATACGTGTTTGATTAAGACCACTGATGTTATTTTATTGCAATAAAACAAAACACATTTGGTGACAAAAATATGCAGTTCCTTGGAGACGCAAGACAGATTTAAAATAACTTCACAGAATTCAGAAATAACCTCAGAAAAAAGTAGGCCTCTTGAAAGAAGTGTATAAGCTGGGGAAGAATCATGTAAACTAACACTGTAGGTGACCACCAATAAAATATTGGTTCTAAGATGTTCATTATTGTCAGTTATTACCCACTGTGTTATATCTATTATTTTACAGGTGTTCTGTGATTTTTCTTTGAAGAAATACACGAGTACATAGCATACAAACCACTAGCGACTGACATGATTTTCTTCTTCTTATTATTATTATTATACATACTTTCTAACATATAAACTACTTCTGAAGTGCCAAAATGTACTAGAACAAACAAAATATCTTAAGACGTCATGCCACACTATACAACGTACTTGCGGTGAGACAGTCGCAATTCCTGAAATCGATCAGTCATGGCCTCTGGCCTGCTGAGGAGCACTATAGTCCTGGGTCTATGGACAAATCATGAAAATCTGCTGCATTATGTCACACACAAACAGACCCAGTAGTCCGTGCGAAGATTGGTGAGACTAGATCCAATGGGCAGGGCCTGCACGTCAGTGGGAACCAAATGGCTTCAAATCAGCAGACCCGATCCATTATAGCTACCCACAGAAGTGGCCTGTGGTTTTGTCCGTTGTGGAAATCCACTCATGTGGCTAACTATTCACGAGCCACAGACAGCAGGTTGATGAACTGAGACCACAGTGATCAATCCATGCAATAGATAATGTGTTAAAATACTCTGAGAATCAATAATAATGAGGACAGGTAGCAACTCACAATAAAGATGATTACTGATACACAGACACACACGTAGAAAAGACAATCACACATTTTCAGCCATAGCTTTTATCAGAAAACAAGAGCACACACACATTCACACAATCACTCAGACACAACTTATGCACACATGACCACTGTCTCCAGCCGCTATGTCTACAGTATCTGAAAATCAGATCCAAACACATCACTCCTCACACTATTGGCAGCTGCTAGGCTAGTGACAAGAAGTGGTGGCAGCACTGACTGCAAGCTGAGGGAAGTGGTAGGATGGGGAGAAGCAGTAAGAATGAGGGAGTGGAGAAGCAGTGCATGTACTCAGCTGCACTCAGCCAGATACGATGCATGACACCTCAATAAACAAACCATTTCATCTACTGAGACAAAAATGAGGTTTTTCCAATGTTTTTTTTTTTGAAATTCCCTTGAAATTTCCCTGATGTGTTTGAAATTCCCTGACATTCCCTGATTTTCAGAGCCTGTGGTAACGCTGGATAAGAATGTCTGGAAGAAAGGAAAGGTAGTAGGCTTCACTGTAAGATGATACCAGTGACAGTGATGAATAAGAACAGTAGTGATGCCACAGACTAACAATCTTCCTTTGTCTTACTGACCCAAGTTTCTAGTCAACCTCTTGCAATTCTGATGTATCAGTGGAAGATCCAAAACTGTGGCAAGTGATGCTGCCTTGCTGTGCAATTTAAGCCTGATTGGCTACAAGCACGCTCTCATTCTCTGTCAAGTGAGCCAATTCTTCCATGGATTCCCCTGCTATACTTACAGACTCTGCTGGATCATGAAGTGATTTGCTCTTACTGGTGTGCAAGTCGATTAAGCCTGAGTGAGAGATTTCTAATGTGAAGTTATGCTTTGGTGCCCTTGGACTGGTATACTTACTCAGCCAGATGAACTAACTACTGCTTTGGTTTCCATCACTGTCTATCAATATTACCACACTTGCATTACAGCAACTAGCCTGTATTCAGTTTAACTTGCATGCTCAATGAAGTGGTTGTGGAAACCTGTAATTTTTTTGTGGCTCGGGAGAATCATTTTATTTTATTGAGAGCTTATTGACTCCTGTTTCACGTTGAAGTTTACATATTGTGAGGTAATGGGTGAGTTGTGGCGCCCTGAAAATATTCTAAGTTCGGAGTTGGTGTGGCCGCACGGGCCGCTCAGCAAGCCAGGGCTCGGCAGTAACCACGTGGTGATGAATGTTAGCTGAGCACGAGGGGTAGCCCCAGCGTGTGGTCCGGGGACCGCATGGCTGGGAATTCCATGATGACGCTGTGTCGATGAAGGAGACATGCAGGGAGTGCCAAAGATGGCGGACTTTGTGAAACCTTAACGGCAGACATTTCACAGTTCATATAGAAATTAATAGTATCAAGAAGAATCATGATATCTTAAAAAGAAACATGTATATTACCATTATTTGCACAATGATTCTGATGGTGTAATCAGATTTTCAACACCTTTATTAGCTTAAAGTTTAGTATCTGACTGTAAATTATACAAGTAACACCCAGCAACAAATTTCCAAAATCTGAACAGTTCATCCGATTTTGTGGATCAACAAGTCTTTAGAAAGCTAATAGTGTAAACCTAAATTGGTATAAATTACAGGCATGTAACTTGAATAGTACACGAGTTATTGGAGGCCAAAGTAGCCGATTACTATCGATCGTGTCAGGCCATAAGTACTCCACAGTTACACGAAAAAAAACAGTAGCAGCATGCTTATAAATATATTTATTCATCTGTGTCTTTGTTTATATCCGAAGAAATTGGTCAATTATTTACTATGTCTAGAAAGCACAAGAGACATTAGGCTATCGGCCTACTTTGTTTCTATTCTTCTGATGTGTGTTTATTTAATTGTTTATGAATATAATAGAGGGAAACATTCCACGTGGGAAAAATATATCTAAAAACACAGATGATGTGACTTACCGAACGAAAGTGCTGGCAGGTCGATAGACACACAAACAAACACAAACATACACATGAAATTCAAGCTTTCGCAACAAACTGTTGCCTCATCAGGAAAGAGGGAAGGAGAGGGAAAGACGAAAGGATGTGGGTTTTAAGGGAGAGGGTAAGGAGTCATTCCAATCCCGGGAGCGGAAAGACTTACCTTAGGGGGAAAAAAGGACAGGTATACACTTGCGCACACACACACACACACACACACACACACACACACACACACACACACACATGTCCATCCACACATTCATTTATAAATTTCTATATTACATTCAAAATTCACAATCTTTGATTGATAGGAACCTTCGACCATTCAATTCGTGTGTATACTGTAGACTCGGTGGTATTTGGCTTGTAATGCGGCAACTACGTATCCCAGCCCCTAGACAACGAAACCAGCAAAAACTTACAATATTCCAACTGTGTATGTAGCTGAGGGCCACCACATTTCATTTTATTTTTGAAAGCTCGCAGTATTTAAGTGTAATAAGCAACTGTTACTTTAGAGAAGTAAGTCATAAAATTGGTGAAAAGGAGGTTACTTTCTTATCAAGTTACAACTCTCATAGATGCAGAAGTTTTTGAACTCTGGCAGTCAACTTAAGGAACTGGTAAAGCTTCTTACAAGCTAAACTTCCGAAAGTCACAAGCACTGCTGGCTATTCCCGATTTTCAACTGTTCAGTGATGTACAGGAAGATTGCAAAGTGTTTCAAAAATGGTTAGTGCTGCATTTTCAGGGAAGTGTGGCTAACTGTGCAGACTACGAGTGGGCATTTTTGTTGCCAAGCAATGCTTACTTGTATTATTTAGTGCAAATGTTGGCTCTACTTTCAGACCTATCGGTGATACACAGTAAAATATATACTCATTTTCAGAACATCTCCCATCTACATGCATGAAATAGCCACTATCCATTTAGACTTTTTGCAGCATCATTAATTTGATTTCAAAAGCTATGCTTTGTGAATGCCAACCTTCAACATTTAAGAAGAAATTGCAAACTTACGTGTACATGTGGTCAATCCTACACTGAAAGTTTAATTCAAGACATGGTAGTCAATCTCGCCCCTGAAACAACACACACACACACACACACACACACACACACACACACACACACACACAGGCTTTATGACAGTCATATCATCTACAGCAGAAGCTTTATGCACTGCAAGTGCTTTTGAAATCTCACAGGCTTCTCAGCAGATGTTTATTTCTGATCTAGAAATCTCTTCTATGGCTCTGGTAAGAACACACTCAGGACAACATCAGATCCTAATGTGATAAACATGGCTTGCCTGGCAGCAGCCCCCATTCTCATTCTACATCGCCCCATGTTGTTCCAAGATGCTGGTCGTGAAGGTTTTGGTTGTTCCCTAGCTGGTCAGACTGTTTTACATTGTATGAATGCCATGTGTGTCCTCATTACAAAGCAGAATGCTACCAATGTGTTCCTAAAGGGCAAACTGCAGAAGCCTGTCAAACTGTAACAGGTGGTAGATGATGCGCCTCGCTTGTCCAGGCAATGATTGTGTCGTATGTCTATGAAAATACTGTTACAAGAAGAACTACAGAAAATGCCAGTGACATTTCTCTTCGACACTGATGTGTCAGTCTCATTGATAAATCAATCCCCATTTTTCATTATTTGTGCTGTGGAACTGGATAACATGCAATCACAATTATAGACATAGACCTTGTCAAGGAACAAGAGTGGCATGATGTTTATAGTGCCGATAATATCGATGATAAATACAATGCTTTCCCTAACACATTTCTCATGATCTTTGAGAGTTGTTTTCCATTAGAACATTCTAAATGGGGTACTAGCAGTAATAGGCAGCCCAGGTGGCTGACTAGTAGGATAAGAATATCTTGTACAACAAGGCGGGAATTATACCAAAATGTTAGAAGTAGTCACAATCAAGCTACAATAGCCCATTACAAACAGTATTGTAAGGTGCTTAAAAATGTTATTAGGACGGCAAACAATATGTGGTGTGCAAATAGAATAGCTAATTCACAGGATAGAATCAAAACTACATGGTCAGTTGTGAATGAAGTGTATGGTCAGCAGCACAAGGTCGGTGATATAAAGTCAGTTCACAGTAAAAATATTTCTGTTACTGATATATCAGATATATTTATAGTATTTAATCATCATTTGCTGAGCATTTCTTGTGAATTAAATAAAAATTTAGTTTCTACAGGGAATCATATAACTTTCCTGGCAAATGCCTTTCCGAGATTGATGTCTGAAATACTCCTCTGTGATACAGACAAGGGGGAGATTGAGTCAATAATTAAATCACTGAAAACTAAGGAACTACCATGGTTATGATGGAGTGTCTAGCAGAATATTACAGTTCTGTGCTGCACATGTTAGCCCTGTATTTAGCCATATTTGTAATTTTTCCTTTAGGAATGGTCAGTTTCCTGAGCGATTTAAGTGCTCAGTAGTAAAGCCGCTTTATAAAAAGGGAGAAATAATAACAATAACAATAACAACAACAACAACAACAACAACAATAATAATAATAATGGCATGTGGCTAGGGCCTCCCGTCGGGTAGGCCGCTCGCCTGGTGCAAGTCTTTGGAGTTGACGCCAGTTCGGCGACTTGCGCGTTGAAGGGGATGAAATGATGATGATTAGGACAACACAACACCCAGTTCCTGAGCGGAGAAAATCTCCAACCCAGCCGGGAATCAAACCCGGGCCCTTAGGATTGACAGTCCGTTGCGCTGACCACTCAGCTACCAGAGAAATGGATAATGTAGATAATTTTAGACCTATTTCTATGCCATCAGTGTTTGCAAAAGTTATTGAAACGGCTGTGTACGTAAGGATAATTGATCATTTTATATCACACAATTTGATATCAAATGTACAGTTTGGCTTTAGAAGTCGTTTAACAACTGAAAATGCTATATTCGCTTTTCTCTGTGATGTACTGGATGGGCTAAACATAACATTTTGAACGCTTGGCATATTTTTTGATTTAACTAAGGCATTTGATTGTGTTGATCACATAATATTGCTCCAGAAGTTGGACCATTACGGAATACGGGGAGTAGCTCACAATTGGTTCACCTCTTACTTCAGCAACAGGCAGCAAAAGTTCATTATTCACAATGTTGATAACAGCTGTTATGTGTGGTTTGAGTGGGATACTGTCAAAAGGGGGGTGCCCCAGGGATCAGTGTTGAGGCAACTCCTGATCCTTATTTATATAAATGATATGCCCTCTAGTATTACGGGTAAATCTAAAATATTTATTTCTGTTCACTGATGACACTAGCTTGGTAGTAGAGGATGATGTGTGCAACATTGGCTCGGTTTCAAATAGTGCAGTACATGACCTAAGTTTATGGCTTGTAGAAAATAAACTAATGCTAAATTACAGTAAGCCTCAGTTTTTACAGTTCCTAACATACAATTCAACAAAACCTGACATTTTAATTTCACAGAACAGGCATATGATTAGTGAAACTGAACAGTTCAAATTTCCAAGTGTTCAGATAGATAGTAAGCTGTCATGGAAAGCCCACATTCAGGATCTTGTTCAAAGCCTTAATACTGCCATTTTTACTATTCGAACAGTATCAGAAGTGAGTGATCATTCGACACGAAAATTAGTCTACTTTGCTTATTTTCACTCGCTTATGTCATATGGTATTATATTTTGGGGTAACACTTCCCATTCTAAAAGGATATTTTTGGCTCAGAAACAGGCGGTTCGGGCAATAAGTGGTGTAAGTTCACGAACCTCTTGTCGACCCCTGTTCACGAGTCTGGGTGTTTTGACATTGGCCTCTCAATATATATATTCCTTACTGTCATTTCTTGTTAACAATATTAGCTTATTCCCAAGAATAAGCAGCCTTCACTCGGCTAATACACGGCAGAAATCAAACCTAAGTTTGGATCGGACTTCATCTACATCTACATCCATACTCCGCAAGCCACCTGACGGTGTGTGGCGGATGGTACCCTGAGTACCTCTATCGGTTCTCCCTTCTATTCCAGTCTCATATTGTTCGTGGAAAGAAGGATTGTCGGTATGCTTCTGTGTGGGCTCTAATCTCTCTGATTTTATCCTCGTGGTCTCTTCACGAGATATACGTAGGAGGGAGCAATATACTGCTTGACTCTTCGGTGAAGGTATGTTTTCGAAACTTTAACAAAAGCCCGTACCGAGCTACTGAGCGTCTCTCTTGCAGAGTCTTCCACTGGAGTTCATCTATCATCTCCGTAATGCTTTCGTGATTACTGAATGATCCTGTAACGAAGCGTGCTGCTCTCCTTCGGAGCTTCTCTATCTCTTCTATCAACCCTATCTGGTACAGATCCCACACTGCTGAGCAGTATTCAAGCAGTGGGTGAACAAGCGTACTGTAACCTACTTCCTTTGTTTTTGAATTGCATTTCCTTAGGATTCTTCCAATGAATCTCAGTCTGGCATCTGCTTTACCGACGATCAACTTTATATGATCATTCCATTTTAAATCACTCCTAATGCGTACTCCCAGATAATTTATGGAATTAACTGCTTCCAGTTGCTGACCTGCTATTTTGTAGTTAAATGATAAGGGTTCTATCTTTCTCTGTATTCGCAGCACATTACACTTGTCTACATTGAGATTCAATTGCCATTCCCTGCACCATGCGTCAATTCGCTGCAGATCCTCCTGCATTTCAGTACAATTTTCCACTGTTACAACCTCTTGATACACCACAGCATCATCTGCAAAAAGCCTCAGTGAACTTCCGATGTCATCCACCAGGTCATTTATGTATATTGTGAATAGCAACGGTCCTATGACACTCCCCTGCGGCACACCTGAAATCACTCTTACTTCGGAAGACTTCTCTCCACTGAGAATGACATGCTGCGTTCTGTTATCTAGGAACCCCTCAATCCAATCACACAATTGGTCTGATAGTCCATATGCTCTTACTTTGTTCATTAAACGACTGTGGGGAACTGTATCGAACGCCTTGCGGTAGTCAAGAAACACGGCATCTACCTGGGAACCCATGTCTATGGCCCTCTGAGTCTCGTGGACGAATAGCGCGAGCTGGGTTTCACACGACCGTCTTTTTCGAAACCCATGCTGATTCCTACAGAGTAGATTTCTAGTCTCCAGAAAAGTCATTATACTCTAACATAATACACGTTCCAAAATTCTACAACTGATCGACGTTAGAGATAAAGGTCTATAGTTCTGCACATGTGTTCGACGTCCCTTCTTGAAAACGGGGATGACCTGTGCCCTTTTCCAATCCTTTGGAATGCTACGTTCTTCTAGAGACCTACGGTACACCGCTGCAAGAAGGGGGCAAGTTCCTTAACTCTTGTGCAAAAAAAGTGTGCATCCATTTTCAATAAGCTACCACTTGAATTCAAAACTCTTAGCAGTAATCCATGCACTTTCAAAACAAAACTGAAGAGTTTCCTTATGGGTCTCTCTTTCTACTCTGTCGAGGAGTTCCTTGAAAAATTAAGCTGATTCTTATTATATTGTTGATAGCGTTTAGTGAAAGTTACGGACTGGCTTTTTTTGGGTTCATAAACATTTATTTTTATCTGTTATTACTTTTACATTGTAATTTCATGTACTGACATGTTCCATGACCTTGGAGATTTGTTCCTCAATTTGGTCCTATGGAACTTGACGTGTAAATAAATAAATAAAATAGTTATAGCATTACAAGTCAAGCACAACTTCAGTCAAAATTAACCAATAAAATGTTCTCAGGCTTCCAGCCATGGCAAATGGTTAAAATGCCACAAACTTTTGGCCAAATACTCCTTGGGCATTGTTAAGTGGAATGACTACTGATGGACTGTTGGTACACTTTCATTGCAGCTGTTACTGTGAGCCACGACAGAGATGTTATCAAATTGTATGCAGTTCCCTGGTGAGTGTGGTCAGTCTGATGTTGGACAATCAGTGAGCGCTGCAGGAGAGACCAAGAGTGCTTTTATTGCCTACACTACCCCAAACAATCTATTTCAGCTGAGCATGTCCTAGAAAATGGTCACCACATCAAATCTGATGACACCTCTGTCATGACACACTAATGGCTTCTGGGACAGTGTAACTACAGAAGCCCTCGAAAAGAAAACCAATGGCAACACTTTTAAAACAGCTGGCAGTCTACAACTTAGCACTGTGCGGAACCCAGTGACTGCAGAGTTGAAGCAGGTTCATTGAATGTGGGGTCAATGTATGGCTATATATGGTGATACTGCAGGCACTAGTGATGTCACAGCCAGCAGTCAGATAGCAGCCCATTAGCAATCAGAAACTTGACAATGACCAAGAAGTACTTGTTTGGAAGCTCATGGGATTTGAACCACTTGATGCGGCTGGAGGACAGAGAAACTTTTATTCAATATTACCACCACAAAACTCAGGCATTCTGGCATTATGGTACAGTATTAAACATATGAGGAAGTTTTAGACAAAGAAGGTTATAAATAAACTCTATAAGTTAGGGTTCAGCAACCTTCCTGATATGCTGCTGCAAAGAGAAGATGATTACACTTTTTACTATGGTTTTTTTGTCATCAGTCTTCTGACTGGTTTGATGCGGCCTGCCACGAATTTCTCTCCTGTGCTAACCTCTTCATCTCAGAGTAGCACTTGCAACCTACATCCTCAATTATTTTCTGGGTGTATTCCAATCTCTGTCTTCCTCTACAGTTTTTGCCCTCTACAGCTCCCTCAAGTATCATGGAAGTCACTCCCTCATGTCTTAACAGAGGTCCTATCATCCTCTCTCTTCTCCTTGTCAGTGTTTTCCACATATTCCTTTCCTCTCCGATTCTGCACAGAACCTCCTCATTCCTTACCTTATCAGTCCACCCAATTTTCAACATTCGTCTGTAGCACCACAACTCAAATGCTTTGATTCTCTTCTTTTCTGCTTTTCCCACAGTCCATGTTCTACTACCATACAATGCTGTACTCCAGATGTGCATTCTCAGAAATTTCTTCCTCAAATTCAAGCTGATATTTGATAGTAGTAGACTTCTCTTGGCTACGAATGGCCTTTTTGCCATTGCTAGTCTGCTTTTGGTGTCCTCCTCGTTCCGTCCGTCATTGGTTATTTTACAGCCTAGATAGCAGAATTCCTTTACTTCATCTACTTTGTGACCATCAATCCTGATGTTAAATTTCTCGCTGTTTTCATTTCTACTACTTCTCATTACCTTAATCTTTCCTTGATTTACTCTCAATCCATACTCTGTACTCATTAGACTGTTCATTCCGTTCAGCAGATGATTTAATTCTTCTTCACTTTCACTCAAGCTAGCAATGTCATCAGCGAATCGTGTCATTGATATCCTTTCACCTTGAATTTTAATTCCACTCCTGAACCTTTCTTTTATTTCCACCATTGCTTCCTTGATGCACAGATTGAACCGTAGGGACAAAAAGCTACATCTTTGTCTTACACCCTTTTTAATACGAGCACTTAGTTCTTGGTCATTCACTGGTATTATTCCCTCTTGTCTGTTGTACATATTGTGTATGAGCCGTCTCACTCTATAGCTTATCCCTACTTTTTTCAGAATGTCGAACATCTTGCACCATTTTACAATGTCAAATGTTTCTTCCAGGTCGATAAATTCTATGACATGTCTCCATTTTTCTTTAGCCTTACTTCCATTATTAACCACAGTATCAGAATTGCCTCTCTCATGCCTTTACCTTTCCTAAAGCCAAACTGATCGTCATCTAGTGCATCCTCAAATTTCTTTTCCATTCTTCTGTATATTATTCTTGTAAGCAACTTGGATGCATGAGCTGTTAAGCCGCCTGTGCGATAATTCTCACACTTGTCAGCTCTTGCCGTCTTCAGAATTGTGTGGATGATGCCTTACCGAAAGTCAGATGGTATGTCGCCAGACTTATACACTCTACACATCAACACTAATAGTTGTTTTGTTGCCACTTCCCCGAATGATTTTAGAATTTATGATGGAATGTTATCTATCCATTCTGCCTTATTTGATCTTATGTATTCCAAAATTCTTCTAAATTCTGATTCTAATACTGGATCCACTACCTCTTCTAAATCGACTCCTGTTTCTTCTTCTGTCACATCAGACAAATCTTCCCCCTCATAGAGGCTTTTGATGTATTATTTCCTCCTATCCACTCTCTCCTCTGCATTTAACAGTGGAATTCCCGTTGCACTCTTAATGTTATCACCCTTGCTTTTAATGTTGCCAAAGGTTGTTTTGACTTTCCTGTATGCCAAATCTGTCCTTCCGACAATCATTTCTTTTTTAATGTCTTCACATTTTTCCTGCAGCCATTTCATCTTAGCTTCACTGCACCTCCTATTATTTCATTCCTCAGTTACTTGTAGTTCTGTATTTCTGAGTTTCCTGGAACATTTTTGTACTTCCTCCTTCCATTGATCAATTGAAGTATTTCTTCTGTTACCCATGGTTTCTTCACAGTTATCTTCTTTGTACCTATGTTTTCCTTCCAAACTTCTGCAATGGCCCTTTTTAGAGATGTCAATTACTCCTCAACTGTACTGCCTACTGAGCTATTCCTTATTGCTGTATCTATAACCTTAGAGAACTTCAACCCTATCTCATCATTCCTTAGTACCTCCATATCCCACTACTATATTGTGATCTGAGTCTATATCTGGTATATTATGGTATATCATCATATAAACATCACTGTCTTCAGGAGGAATTTTGGTCTTGTTAACTTTGCCCTACTATGGGGAAGGATACAATATACCAGGAAGCAGTTAGATGTAAATGAATGTGCCATTACGGCTTTGCATCTGCAACTATCAAGGATGCTTACAGCCTCGGACTGCAATTAGGTTAATACAGTTACAGTTTCCCAACAAATCCCGTATGTTGTTGTTGTGGTCTTCAGTTCAGAGGCTGGTTTGATGCAGCTCTCCATGCTACTCTATCCTGTGCAAGCTTCTTCATCTCTACATTGCAGTAACTACTGCAACCTGCGCTCCTTCTGAATCTGTTTAGTGTATTCATGCCTTGGTCTCCCTCTACAATTTTTACCCTCTGTGCTTCCCTCCAATATTGAATTGATGATCCCTTCATTTCTCAAAACGTCTCCTACTAACCGATCCCTTCTTCTAGTCAAGTTATGCCACAAATTCCTCTTCTCTCCAATTCTATTCAGTACGTCCTCATTAGTTACATGATCTACCCATCTGATCTTCAGCATTCTTCTGCAGCACCACATTTTGAAAGCTTCTATTCTCTTCTTGTCTAAACTATTTATCGCACTTGTTTCACTTCCATACATGGCTACACTCCACACAAAAACTTTCAGAAAAGACTTCCTGACATTTAAATCTATACTTGATGTTGACATATTTCTCTTCTTCAGAAACGTTTTCCTTGACATTACCAGTCTACATTTTATATTCTCTCTACTTCGACCATCATCAGTTATTTTGCTCCCCGAACAGCAAAACTCATCTACTGCTTTAAGGGTCTCATTTCCTAATCTAATTCCCTCAGCATCACCCGACTTAATTCAACTACATTCCATTATCCTCGTTTTGCTTTTGTTTATGTTCATCTTATATCCTCCTTTCAAGACACTGTCCACAAATCTCATAACAAAAGAAATTACAGAGAAGCAGAAAGGGAACTTCAGGTGGCTTTCACAACAATGCTCCCAATGTGTAGCACAGATATTCCAAACATAGTATCATCAACTTGATGGTGTGGACTGAGACATAACTGCACATGCCATCTGCAACATTCTGGGCCAGCTCTGCCTGCACTGTGCCGTAACTCCCTGCCCCTATTTTCCACAACCACCAAGTGGGCATGTCGTCTGTGACACCCCAGGGTCTAGCAAACTCACTGGCCCACCTCTTACTATTACACTCTCTCCTTCATGTTCAGAGTTGGCAAGAAGTTGACAATGACCAATGTTGGGAGTCGATGTTAACAGTTAAGAAAAGACTTACATCTGCACCTTCACTTTGGGATATTCCTGTCTATGAAACAGTAAGTGGTGTCAATAAAACAGTCTGCAAGTTAGTCGGTGAAATGGTTGACAAAATATGTCACAAAATGAGTCATATTCTCAGGAAAGCACAGTTACCAGTACCAGACATAAACAGGGCTGAGCATGATGGCCACTGTGCACTACACAATGATGAAAGTATTATGGTTTTTCCCACTAAAAAGAGAAACAGTCATAATAATTATGGAACGAGTGGACTATGATATGAAGGTCTGCATGATGCTGGAGGAAGATGCTCACCAGAAGCTCCCATGAGACCCATCTTTGAGAACAATAAAAATGACATCCAAAATTCTTAAGCACTTATCACTGGAAAAAAGTGTGATCAAGAATCTTCTCCCTCAGGCATCAAGACCACCTACTGTTTATGCTCTTCATTCGAATTAACTGTCTTTGACTTACTCTTCAGTAGAATTAACTGTCTTTGACTTACTGAGGATGATATTATAGGCAGTTTTGATGTGGTGGTGATGTTTACGATGGTGCCTGTCAAAGACTCTTTGGATCTGGTATCCCAGCTCTTTGTGAACGACATTGTCGACTATTTAGGCACACTCTCACATCATCTTTTTTTTGTACAATGGCCAGTATTGCGTTCAGAAGGACAGCATTGTAATGGGAAGTCCTTCAGCTCCAACAGTTGCAAACCAACTTATGAAAGAACTCGAGGACATGGACAAGGACCAATTAAAGTAGGGTTGTTTCTTTGAATATGTTGATAATATGTTTGTCATTTGGCCCCACGAATGTCGAAAACTTTATGAGTTCTTGAAACATCTCAACAGCATTAACAGTAACATCCAGTTCACTATGGAAATAGGAAAAAAATGATGCCTTGCCCTTCCCTGACATCCGCATATGCCATAAATGAAATGAAATAAGTGAGGAAGATTATGATTTTTACATACCACTGACATAGAGGTCATCTGAGGTGGAGCACAAGCTCAAATTAGGGAAATCATGGAAAACCTAAATCAGGATGGCCACTTGGGGATTTGAACCATTATGGTCCTGAATCCGAGTTCAGTATACCAAACATTATGCTGCATCACTCACTCAAATGAAATGGATGCTGTGGCCATAGCCTCTACGTAAAACCTAACCACACCTATCTGTACTTGCACACTATTAAGTATTATCACCTGGTACACAAGTGCACTGTGTTGCAAATGTTGGTACATCATGTAAGAACAATATTAGATGTCAACAAATGGCCCCATGAGCTGAGCCATTAACACAAGGTCTTCAGGAACAATGGCTACAATGATCAGCAAATGAATGAAATAATTTCAAGTGAGAAATGCAGCAAGAGCACGAAATCAAAAGAAGTTTGCATTTTTACCATTCTGTGGCTCAACATGAGGTAAGATATGCCATCCTCTGAAGAGGTAGAAAATCAAGTCAATCTTCCAGACAACATCAAAAATCCAGCAATTACTAACAGTTTCACATGTGGCTGGCCACAGAACACCTGGGCTTGCCAACTGTCCTACATATGTGGCCAGTGTTACAGCAGACGAACAGCAGAATAACACCAACATTACCATGAAAAATTTGCTTTACGGAGCATGCTTTGCATAACAGTCATCGGATCCTATCTGACAACACATCTCTATTACATCTCGTGCTAACAGTTTCTGGGCAGTGTAATACTTGAATCAACTAAAACAAAAATCACTGACAACATCCTTAGTAGAGTCTACAGCTCATTGCTATCACAAGGATGTGATGTCGCAGCCAGAACCTAGAGTATATAAGAGCATACAGGTAAGCCCATCAGGAGTTATTCCATTTGAAAATGGTCATGAAGCACTTGGATGAAAGCTAGTGGCATTTTAACTACTTGACACACCTGAAAGTGGAATAATATTTTATTCAATGTTACCACCGCGAAACTCTGCATTCTTATAATTATAACCAAGTTACTTAGATACTGCCTTTCATAGTGATTGCAGATCCATTTGTGAAAAAAGTTCTGGTTTGGACCCACACTTCACATTTTGATTTTCCATTTCAAAGTCTGTGCATTCTATCCAACCTTCACTACAATTAAAGCAACAGACATTATCTGCTTTCATGCCCATATAGTGTTGAAAACTAAAGCAAGGCCACAGCTCTCTTAACTGGGGGAAGTTCCACAACCACTCCAAGATGAAGTTAAACTCATAAGTGCTTTCTTCTATATATTTTTTCAGCCAATATGCCTCCCCTTTAGGGGTAGTATGAAAGTTGAGTGGCACTCTTGCTCATGCCAGGATTTTAAACTTACAGTAAACAAGAAGATTCATACCTTTTACCACAACTCAAAGAGCTCTTTTCTAAATTGTGTTGGTCCAAAATTGATCTTGTGGAAGCAATTTTCAGGTTTTGTTACATAGCAAGTCTACAAAAATTTTAGTGTCGAAAACCCCCTTCGGCTTCTATCAGTACATGAGACTATCATTTGGAATCACTACCATTCCAGACATATCACAAAGGTTTTTGGAACAGCTCATTACAGCCATTCCCCAACATGTATAATATGAGGTTCATTCAAATGAAACCCGGTCAGTGTGTTTACCTTTGTCTTACACATAAGGTGGCACCACGTGACTGTGGGTATGGTGGCACTATCTATTGGTAGTGAGACTGATGCATGCACATCGTTTGATGTTGCATAACACAAGTGTGGTTTCACTCCAAAGAGAAGGTGGTCACACAAGTTATCGTCCACTATGGAACATGCAGCTGAGTAAGCAGGAACAACGAGGAGTGATTTGACTTTTTGTGACAGAGGGAGTTGGAGGCCGTGAAATGTATCGACGGATGAAGGCTGTGTACATTGAGTACAGTCTGAGTTGTTCAAGTGTTGTAGAATGGCACAAACGATAATGCCCGCCTACACACGGTCAATGCGGCGAAGATGACATTGCAGCAGTTTCGGTGGGAAACACTGGAACATCCACCGTAAAATCTCGACCTTTCACTGTGTGACTTACATGTGTTTGGACCTCTAAAACAAGCTATTCACAGACATCAATTCGCAATGGACAATGAAGTGTGTGACTGAGTGCAGGCCTGGATCCGACAGCAGTTCTACTAGCTTCTCCAAGGATGGAATAGAATGGCTAGTGTCACAATGAGATAACTGTGCCAACAGTTTTGGTGACTATTCTTGAGTATATGTCCTGTGTATAACTACTTTTTTGAGTTAATAAAGTCATTACCGTTAATTTACGCTAGTGACCAGGTTTCATTTGAATGCCCCTTATACCTGGATAACTGTTAGGAAACTTGATGTACAAACAAGGAAAATTTACAGAATTTGCGTCTGGTTTTTGCAGTACTTGTAAACAAAGGTTGCAAATATAATTTTTCAAAATGTTCCTTTTTCCAGCCTCCTGGTAGTACTCCCACAACATTCTAAGGAAAGATCAGCAGTACATCATAATAAAATACAAAATGCTGGTGAAGACAGTAAAGGCTCTAAAAGTGTTTCTTGGTGACAATAATATTATACTCAGCTCATCCTTTGGGCAGCTTGTATCACCTACCCACTGAATCACATTAACACTTTCACTACCAATTTTTTAATTGCACCTCAGAGGAGAGTCATTAAGGTATGGTAATTGTAATTAATTCCGTTGTCAGAAGTAACAACCCCAAAAGAAATATTTCCTGGTGGGGATGGGGGGGGGGGGGGGGGGGGGGGGACCAACCAAGGGGAGATATATGTGTTGCACTGGTATTTTGATGTGAGACTTATATGTCCCTATGGAAGAGAAATAAATGATCATCCTGCATTTTCATTTATAATGTACAAGGTGTATCAAAAATCATCCAATTTAAAAAAAAATCATAATTATTGTGTTATTTGAGATATATGTGTGATCAATGTACTGTTGGAAAGAGCAAACTCTTGAATTTTACACTGGGGTTGAGTTGGGATGTTTGGAGGAGGAGACCAAACAGCGAGGTCATCGGTCTCATCAGATTAGGAAAGGGAGTCGGCCGTGTCCTTTCAAAGGAACCACCCTGGCATTTGCCTGGAGTGGTTCAGGGAAATCACGGAGAACCTAAATCAGGATGGAAGGACGCGGGATTGAACCATCATCCTCCCAAATGCGAGTCCAGTGTGCTACCCACTCCGCCACCTCGCTCTGTCTTTGCACTTGGCACTGCCACACTGGCATCTGGAAGTACGAGAAATTTTAAATCAAAGGATTACTGAGCGATGCATCGGTCACATTGGACTTAATGATTCAGCCTTACATTACTGGCCTCCAAGGTCACCGGACCTGGCTCTATGTGATTATTTCTTGTGGGGGTTTACAAAAAACTCTTTATGTGCTACCATTACCAACAACAATGAATGAACTGATACATAACATAACAGCAGCTGTGGAAGCCATAACTCAAGATATTCTTGTTTTGAGTTTTCCATTCATCAAAAAACAAAATTCATTGTACATGTTTATCAGTTTCACAAATATAGATATGCCAAGTTGGACGATTCTTTTTGATACACCCTCTATATTTTCAGGAAAGTTCCTCAGTTGTATTTATGATTACAAACATTTGACATTTAGATGAATTATTCCAAATTAAAAGCTCTTTGCAATAATATACAAATTCTAGTGTATCAGGTGACAGGTACTTTGATCCTCCTCCTTGTAACACAGTGTGTAGCAATTTGTTTTATTGACTGGAGAAGGTATTTACAGAGTCAACTTGAGTATACTGCTGTGAATTTTATACGATGTTGGTGTAGACTGGAAAGATAGAAGGTTAATAAAGGAATCATGCAAAAAGCAGAAAGTGACAGAGTAGGGAATAAGGATAATGAATAGCTTAGCACTGGAATGGGTGTAAAGCAAGGATGCTCACTGTCACTGCAGATTTTAAACCTATACTAATGATAGGTAGGGATATAGAGGACACAAAGAGGAGAAAGGATGAAGACTATGAACTATGTGGATTATCAAGCAGTAATGGTGGAATCAGAAGAAGCTACAGCAGATGTTGAAGAGTTTAGCAAGAAGCGGCAAGGAAAATCGTTCAAATGGCTCTAAGCACTATGGGACTTAACATCTGAGGTCATCAGTCCCCTAGACTTAGAACTACTTAAACCTAACTAACCTAAGGACATCACACACATCCATGCCAAAGGCAGGATTCGAACGTGTGACCGTAGCAGCAGCGTGGTTCTGGACTGAAGCGTCTAGAACCGCATGGCCACAGCGGCCAGCTAAGTGGCAAGGAGTATGGAATGAAGATAAATACAGGAAAGACAAAACAGATGAGAATAAACAAGAAGGAAGCACCAGTTAATGTACTCTTATATGAAAGAAGATAGAACAAGCATAATCATTTCTGTATTTGGGAGTTTAATGAAATGGAACAGAAATTGTACAGAAGAAATGAGGAGGAGGATATCTACAAGAGAGAGAGCATTTGAAAAACAATGAAGCAGTTAGTAACAGAAGGATTCTAGCACAGCTGAGGAAAAGATTTACTGAGTTATGCCTGGAGTGTAGTGTTACATAGCAGTGAACCATGGACATCTAAAAAGAAAGAAGAAAGATATTTAAAAAGTTCTGAAATGTGGTTATGGAAAAGTGTGGTTGAGGTGAAATGAACTGACACACTTAAGAATGAAGTAGTAATGAAGAAAATAGGGGAAAAAGAAGATTACTGGAAGCGATCAGAAACAGCAAGCAATTTTTGCTGGGATGTATAATGAATAGAAATAGTCTGTGACAAAGAATTGTAGAGAGAAAGGTGGAAGGAATAAGGAGAACAGGCAGGAAGAGAAATGGAATGCTGGATAACATTAGAAATGGAGAAAAATAAATCAGATGAAGTACGTGGCTCAGAGCAGGACACAATAAATGGCTTCCAGTTGAAACCTGCCACAAGACAGATACCTTAGAGAAGAAGAAGAAGAAGAAGAAGTAGACACAGCAATAATATGCAGCACTTTGCCACTCGTTCTCTGATAACCATCGTGGGACACTCACATCCCAATGGTAGTGAAGGCATTAAGTCTGGGTACTGATGTGTTTCCGCACCGTCCTATCTCTTAAGCTTGCCAGTGATACTGAAGCACCTGTAGTGTTTGTGTCCAAAACATTAAATCAGGCCCAAAAACATTACTCCTAAATAAAAAAGGGGTATTGGCTATCATTTTCAGTGCGCACAAATTTATTTATTTATTTTTTGTTGGTATGGCCAGAAATTCCATTTGATTACAGATCATGAATAATTATTATCAATGTTTGAGCAAAAGGCTAAGCTCCCAGAATGTACTGCCCTCCACATTCATTAGTGGGTCTTGTACTTACAAAACTGTCAGTACTCTATACACTACCATCCATTCATGCAACATTCATACGCAGATCCTTGTCTCCACTTCCCATGGGCCTCGATCTGGGCTTTGACAGGCAGAAAACAATCTGTTTCAGGATGGACACCCAAATAGAGCAGGGACCGGGTTTGGATGAGATTTGTTGATGAACGATGGCACTGGATGGTCAGCAGGTGTCATACTAGCCAATTTCAGCTCCCGCCCCTGAGGTCCCAGATGTCTGCATGGATACAGATCCAGTGTTGGCACCCTTGTGGCTGGCATCACACCCGAAGGGCATCTGCTTGTGATGGAGCCATTACCACAAGGGCCATTTTTGGCCCTAGTCTCAAGTGGCAACTGACAGGGAGCTTCTGGCCACACTTAGGGTGCTTGTTGACAGTACCCAGGAGAACATGGATATCACTTTCATTGGTGCTGCATGGTGTCCCACACTGCAGTAGAGGGTAACTGGGGTTGCACCATCTCACAGCCACCCTGCCAAGGTGAGACGAGTGCGGATTAGATTAGATTAACTTTCATTCCAATTGATCCATAGTGAGGAGGTCCTCCAGGATGTAGAACATGTCAGAAAAACAACAATACATGACAAATATTTACAACTCAAACAAATAAGCTAATGTACCATTCCACAGGTCCCAAGTGGCATGGTTGTCATTTTTTAATGAATGCTGTATGAAAGAATCATTTTACAAATACTAATGCACTGAATTCAAAATAAAAAAAGTTTTTATTTATTTATTTATGAGGTAATAAACGTGTAATACAACTACTAAATACTTATTTACAAAGAACACATTACTGCACTGAACTGGTACAGAAGTTAGATTGCACACACACACACACACACACACACACACACACACACACACTTATTTACAATGAACACATTACTGCACTGAAATTGTGCAGAAGTTATATTGTACTATTCCACACACAAATCAGTTGGTTCTACTGAGAAATTCATCAATGGAGTAGAAGGAGTTGGCCACCAATAAATCCTTTACGCTTCTCTTAAACTGAATTTCACTGGTTGTTAAGCTTTTTATGGCTGCTGGCAAGGTATTGAAAATGTGTGTTCCTGAGTAATGCACACCTTTTTGTACAAGACTAGGTGACTTTAAATCCTTGTGAAGATTATTCTTATTTCTAGTATTGATTCCATGAATTGAGCTGTTGGTTGAAAAAGTGATATATTTTTAATGACAAATTTCATTATAAGGAATAAATATATTGGGAAGCAGTAGTTAGTGTCCCTAGTTCCCTAAACAGCTTTCTGCAGGATGTTCTTGAGTTCACATAACATATAACTCTTACTGCACGTTTTTGTGCCCGGAAAACTTTAACCTGGCTTGATGAATTACCCCAAAAAATAATCCCATATGACATTATAGAATGAAAGTAAGCATAGTATGCCAGCTTTTTCATATTTATATTCCCTATGTCTGACACAATTTGTATTGCAAATAGAGATTTGTTAAGATGCTTCAGCAGTTCTGTGGTGTGCTCCTCCTAGTTGAATTTATTATCAAGCTGTAATCCCAAGAATTTAACACTGTCCACATCTTCTATCTGCTTGTCATCATATGTTAGGTATATACTCATGGGACACCACTTACAAGTTCTGAACTGCATGTAGATTGTTTTTTCAAAGTTTAGTGACAAAGAATTGGCTAGGACCAGTGATTAATGTCCACAAATATTTTATTAGCTGACCTTTCTAAGATTACACTTCATTTGCTATATATTGCAACGTTTGTATCATCGGCAAACAAAACGAACTTGGCTTCTGGTAATGTTACTGATGCAAGGTCATTGATATACACAAGAAAAAGTAAGGCCTCTAAAATGGAACCTTGTGGGACCCACATGTAATTAGTTTCCAGTTGGATGATGCCTGATAGCTTGACACATGTTTCTTTCCTAATAAAACCCTTTGTTTCCTGCCCGAGATATAAGATTTGAACCATTTTGCAGCAATTCCTGTTACACTATAATATTCTAATTTACTTAAAAGGATATTGTGATTTACACAGTCAAATGCCTTTGACAGATCACAAAATATACCAGTTGCCTGCAATTTTTTGTCCAATGAATTAAGCACATTTTCACCGTAAGTGTAGATAGCCTTCTCAATATCAGAACCCTTTAGAAATCCAAACTGTGACTTTGACAGTATGTTATTTGAGATAAGATGGTTATAAAGCCGATTGTACTTACTTTTTCTAAAATTTTTGAGAACGCTGGCAAAAGTGAAATTGGACGGAAATTTGATGCTATTTCTTTATCTCACTTCTTACACAGTGGCTTAACTTCAGCATATTTCAACCATTCAGGAAATATTCCACTGATAAATGACTGGTAACACAGATAGCTTAATGTGTTACTTAACTCAGAATCACATTCTTTGATTAACTTTGATGATATTTCATTACACCCACTAGATGTTTTTGATTTTAAAGATTTTATGATGGATATTATTTCTGCTGGGGTAGTGAGGGTGAAATTCATATTATGGAAGTTACTTGAAATGTCTGGGCTGAGGTATTCCATAGCAGCATCTACAGAACCTGACAACCGCACCTTGTCAGTAACAGTTATAAAATGATTGTTAAAAAGTTCTGCAACACTATACATATCTGTCACCAATGTATCATTTACTCTTAATGCTATTTGTCCCTCTTCATGTCTGGTTCTGCCAGTCTCCTCCTTCACTACATCCCATATAGTCTTTATTTTGTTATCTGATACGAGTATCTTTTCCTTGTAATATATTTGCTTTGATGTCCATATAACCCCATGTTAGCACTCGTATCATACTGGAAGCTCCAGCCGTATCATAATGGGACACAAGATGCTGGCTCACATCATTACAATTTAACTCATTCACATCCATGCCAAATGACACACGTCCGGCTGCCAGGCAGCGTCAAAATCAAACAGCAAAGGCAGCATGCATCTAGGCTGGCACACACAGCCAATGGACAGTGCCCGACTGACAACTTACCTGATATAATACCAGAGTGAAGTGGACTCATTTTCATTCTGTTATGGTTCATTCACACACTCACATGACTCTGCTCTCGGGATTCACTTTATGTAATCAGATTCGGGCTGGATTTTTGCTTGGACTTTTTATGGAACTTCCAAATTGTTTTCTCATTAAAACAAATTTTATATTTGTGTACTTATCTGTGTGTGTGGTTACAATATTAACATGTATTCTGAACCACAGTGCATTTCAGCACTTCTCACACAGGCAAATTACTGCCAGAGGAGAAAGAAGTGATAAATGGCAGAAAAAAATCCAATGACAGACAAGGGATCAAACTTTGTAGCTTTGGATTTGTAATCTGGCACTTACCCATTAAGCTGCATCAATGTATGCAGTATATGTGTATGGATGAATGAATATGTGTTCTGCAAGTCACTGTATTGTGTACAATATTGCGTACCCTACATGCGCCACTACTAGGTATTGCTCCCAAAATTTTTGCTGACATCTTAATGTCGCTAATTTTTATCTCTTCTTTCTAAACAAACTGTACATAAGATTGACATATATGTTCTCAAAATCTACTCTAAAGAGAGCTCATTGAAACTTTAAAAGATATGCTTTATATAATTTGCAATCTCTTTCCTGTAGAATACCCAGGAATATTTACTAAACATATTGCTGACTCTCTCATTCCAACTACATAAACCTTCTAAAAATTGTGCAGTCCCTCATTGAATATACTGAGGTCGGAATGGCTACAATGGCATCTGCTAGCTGGTAAAATAAATATCTGTTTTTCACTTCTTACAGATGTTGTTGTAGAGCAACAATATGATGATAAACATCAACAGGTCTTAGAGTTTGGCAGTCATTCAGTTTCAATAGTGGAAACTGGGTGAGGAAAGAAAAATCTTTGCAATCTTTGAATCTGCAATAACAAAAAGATGTTGCTGCTTGGATGCTATGACTTTAAAAGTGAAGCACACAAAAAAAAAATTACACATGAAAATGGACTAAAGGTCATAAATTTCCTATAAATTCTAGAGCCAAGTACAACCTAGAAAATTCATTGTTCATAAACACCATGGCATCTTCTTGAAGCATAACTGATGAAATAAAACAGTCAAACTGATTCAAAGATTGGTTAAACCTACCTAATTGTGTCACAAACTTTGCTGTGGCTGAGAAGTTAGAATGATTCAAAAGCAATAACTAATAAATTTTCGAAGCTATAGCTCGACACAGATGTTAAAAGAATGAAGTCTGACTCAGTCCTTATATCACAATCACAATCTAGACCATGTGAAGGGTGTCAATACCGCAAAAGCAGGACAACATCTATAACTTATTGCCACATAGCAAGCAGCGCCATAGGAAAGAGTGCAAACGTTGCAGTACGACAGCACCCAGAATGTCATTCTGCAAACTCTACAATAAGGAGTAAAAACATGCAACATTCGAGCTTCACCACTCCAAAGCATTCTAGTACTGATGAGATGTGCAGATGCAGGGAAAACCATCTGTAGTTGAATAGGACTGGTGACACCTCTGGTAAAATGATGCAAAATGGCCACCTAACAAGCTACAATGCTGAGATGTCCAGCTTTAAATACCCCTGTTTCAGACACCTTGTCCTCAATGTCTGGTTATTCTGTCTGAATCACTGATCCTAACAGAATAACAGTCTCTCTAGTCATAGGCAACTCTGCTAGCAAACTGTAATGCACAGGCTGGACTTCATCACTCCAAGCTACTGCTACCAATGGTTCACAGCCGCGCCTGACAGAAGATACTGAGCCATTCTCTGGCAAAGGAACAAACCGACTGACTGCAAATTGCCACTTTCTGTTTGCTGGTTGGTCATCTGGGTGCAACTTCCCTCCAGGCACTGTGCCTGACCTGTTGGAAGCTATGTGAGTTGTGAGAGTGAAGTCTCTAGCATTCTTTTCAGATGCATGAGCAAGCTGCCTGGCCCGTTTCCTGTGCTCTGGAGAAGACAATATTCATTGTAACAATCAAGTTTACAGATACTATTGTCTCATTGAAACACTCACCAGCAGGAGAGCTTGGCCTCTGATACTTGTAGTGCCATCGCCTCACCTGCCCATTCTCGATGCCCACTGACTCCCTGACCCAGAGTGATTTTTACAACCAGCGTACAAAAGTGGACCTCTCAACAACCACCATACCAACTGGTGGTCCGTTGCAATCAGTTTCGCTCGTCTTGCAACCTGCACTTCCAAATGAAGACCGGTGACTGAAAGTTGTTTTGTTACTTTGTAGCTGGCCTTTTGTTTCTTGTTGGCTGAGGTAGATCACAGAGATGATCATTTTAACCTAAAAGTAACTCTGATACAGCATTGTAACCTCTTGATCTGTCCACGTTGCGAAGTGGATTTGACACAGGTCCGGTGTGCGTTATGTAATCCTTCTGGGTGTGAATTCCCATGCATGAAGGGTGTGCCAGGCAGATGTTTTACTTGCTGGTGTTGGGGTCAGTTGGCATGGGACTGTAATGAATGTAGATGCGTTATGATATGCTGTGAGAATTAGAGTAACTCCTTTCGTACTGTGTACCTTTTAATTGGAACCTGGTGTTTGCTTACCCTTGTATTGTATATTTCTTTGGTGCGGCACTAGTGGAGTGCGCAATATGTCAACTTGGAGGAACCTTCTTTCCGCTGGGTAATACCACTGTAAGCGAAGCAATGTGGCAAGGCACATCAACCATGGATATGTTGCCAACTACAATGTCTACAGGCACACTGAAGATGGGTTCTCATGACAATGTGCCTTCAGGTGAAGGGAAATTAGTTTGGGTGTCTGTGGGTACAGACTTACCACAGAAAATATTAGGCATGGCAAATTATTGGAGAATAATAAGAATTTGGGATACACTCATAGGTAGGTTGTATACTAACCACAACGATAGCATGCGATCAGTGATTCTGTGTTATGAAGTAATGTGAGCCATCTGCAGGGCAGTGACTGGCAAGTTGTGGACACACTATTGTTGCAATTCAAAGATTTGTTTAATGCATAGGATCAATTATTTGTGACACCTATTACCCAACATTGCCTACCAATAGGGAGTAAAGCTCCAGTTCATAAGAAGCCATGGTGCATACTGAAGCATTTACACCTGTGATGAAAGTGTTTATCAACCAACAACTGGCAGAAAGTATTATAAAACCTATGATAGTTTGATATCGCTTTTGCTGTGACAGCTGACATTTGAACATGGAAACTACCACTGATGCCTATCTGATACCAAATATCATAGTGGTGCTTGACAATTTTCGGCAGGTGCAGTAATTTTCTAAATGGATATGCATAGTGGGTACCACCAGATGGAGGAAGTACCAGAAGAGAGACTTGAAACAGCTTTTTCAGTCCCTTGGAGCTATTTTCAATATTGCTTGATGCCATTCAGGCTTAAAAATGTGCCAGCCACATTCAAAGACAGTTAGATGGAGTTTTGCTTGGCCTAAAAGCTAGGAAGTGTATGGTATATGTCAATGATTTAACAGTTTTTTTTTTCAGAAGATATGGATGAACAATATGAAACAGTTGGAGGAAGTATTTGATGGTCTTAGAGCAGAACGTCTTATGCTAAGTATTGAAAATGTAATTTTGTGCAGACTCAAGTCAAATACTTCACCATGTCATAAGTGAGGAGGGTGTGAAAATCAATCTCTGTAAGTATCAGCAGTTTCTGAGACTGCAACTCCACAAACTACAAAACAGTTGCATTCTTTTCTGGATCTTTGCAATTATTCCAAAAAATGTATCAAAGACTGTGCAAATTCCTCAGCTGTTAAATAATTTGCTACGGAAAGCGATTAAATCTAAGTGGTCAATGTAGTGTGAGTATGCTTTCAGGCTTTAAAGAAAGCATTACTCATAGACCCAGAACTGGTATTTCCAGATTTTGACATGAAATTTATCTTTTCTTGTGACACTAGAAGTATTAATCCCAGTTGTGTTCTGACTCAGGATACTGACAGAAAGAGCATCCAGTACATGCTTCCTGACAGAGCGGAACATAATTACTCTGCCACTGACAAGGAAATGTTAGCAGTGATGTAAGACATAACTTACTTTAGATGTTATCTAAATTCAAAGTAGTAATGGATCATGCTTCCTTAAAGTGGCTACTGGGTTTGATGGATCTCTCCATCTTAAACAGGTGGGCCATTAAGTTGAGCGAGTTTGATTATATAGTTGTTCACAAACCTGGGAGAAAACATACAAATATAGATACTTTGACCCACAAGGTTGCACTACTGCAAATGCTTGGGAAAATTTGAGTGAGTGGAGAGAGAATGGGCAGCTGATAAGGATTGTCAGTTGTCAGGAATTTAGGTCATAGCTGCAGTTCACAATACATGAAGGTTTACTCTGCAGATCTATGAATTCTGTTGTCGCTAAGGAAAAAGGTGTTACAACAGGCACATGACCAAGTTTTGTCAGCTCACGGAGGCCAAACAGCGACTAATACAAGATTACCCAAAAGGTTTTGGTGGCATACAAGGAAATGTGATCAATATGCATGGAATTGCATACCATGCACAAAGTGGGTGTATCTAAGCCGTAAAAACATTCCTCGTCAATGGTTGTCTGAGGCATCCAAACCCTTAGAAATGATAAGGCTTGATATTTTGGTCCATTCAACAGAACTCCAGCTGGTAATAAATACATACTGACAATCATTGACAATATTTTCAAGGTTTATATCTATGATTGTTGCCATATTTACTCAAATGTAAGCCGCACTTGAATCTAAGCCACACGTGAAAAATGGGACTCGAAATCAAGGGAAAAAAAATTTCCCGAATCTAAGCCGAACCTGAAATTTGAGACTCAAAATTCAAGGGGAGAGAAAAGTTTTAGGCCCCTCCTCCAAACCGAAACAAAGTTGGTCCACTGTAATATGAGACACAATTTAGGTCAAATGAATGACGATACAGCTACAGTAGTTTGGTCTGAGTCGTTAAGCTTTACCAGGTAGCCATTGCTATGCGCCAGGCACTCCGTCCGTATTTATACGGGTACCCTTCCTTTTTCACGTTCTTTGTCCAGTTTGAATTGATTGCTTATTTTTCTTTGATCTGATAAGTGCCGTTCTCTTTGTTATAGGTGTTTATGTCACTCTAAGCTGAAAATGTATTACTGTACTGTGTCATGCATTGTTTATCGCAATCTGATAATGAGTGTTAACAACATGTCGCCGCTCACGGCATCATTTGCTTTTGTGCACGCTACCGCCGCTTACAATTTTTTTTAAAAAGAAAGAAAGAGAGAGAGAGAGAGAGAGAGAGAGAGAGAGAGAGAGAGGAATCATCTCATTGAAGAAACAATGGCAAGAGACTGCTATTTTTTTGTTACTTACACTGCTGCTTTCTTTGATAATGATCAACAAGAACCAAATAATAGACTGAGTATGATAGAAGACGTTCTGAACGAGAATTTAGTGAAAATTTTTCTCCATTTGAAAATCTTTGCAGACGCCTCTTTAGTACATTACATTCTGCACAGAAATTAGAGTCATCTTAGATTTAAAAATGTAGTCAACTGCCATGCTTCATTTCTGACTGTATCACTATTAGGCATAAGAATAATATGAATATAAACATGACATGATATGTATATTCTTCTGCATTTGCTGTTGTCTCACTCTTAGTTTCGTAGTTTATTAGGCAGACAGGATTTAAATGCGATAGCAGCAAACATGAAAGAATACATGGCAAAATGTTTATATTCGTATTATTCTTATGGTGAAGAGAATACTGCATGTGATTCACAATTCATAAAAGTTTCTATTAGCAACCATCTCTTCTCACAGGTAGAAAAAAATTCAGAATGTAGAGTTGGCCATATTGACAAACATCCCAAACAGTCTTGCCAGTCGGATTTTCGTAGTGCATTGAAATGCTGCTACATTCGAAGATGAACAATATGGAATTTGTATTTTCTTTGTTGGATAATGTATGAAAATGCAGTGGTCGAAACTCGGGGCAGAGAAAAAAGCTCGTCTTCCACTTTTTTAATTTATTTACTGACGCAGAGGTTTTTGCACCAGTATTTATCTTTGTGCCTGCAAAGCATGCCTGTGTAGCACTACATATATTCGACGGCAGAAGTTAGTTGTGGCGGCACCTACCAACATTTTTCAGAACTTCCGCTTACTTTGCACTCGATTCTAAACCACAGGCGGTTTTTTGGATTACAAAAACCAGAAAAAAAGTGCGGCTTAGATTTGAGTAAATACGGTAGTCGCCTGTCTGATGACTTCAACTAAGGCTGCAGGCTGCCGGCTGTGGTTGGAATTCATTGCTCCATGAGGCTGCTACAGAGAGGTCACAGCTGTGATGTGGACCTACTGAGCCATCCTCTGATGAAGGGCCAAACCTACAGACTACAAGCTGCCATCTTCTGTTTGCTAGGATGGCACCTGAGTGCCCCCTCCCAGGCAGTATGTGTATTGCCTTCCTGGCTGCACGGTATGTGGGCTGAGGGAAACCTGGCCATCCAACTTCATTACAACTGTCATGGACAAGAGGCTTTGAGTACAAGTCTAAGCATGCATCCATCTTTGAGAACACTGAGACCCATCCTATCGACAGAAGCATGCCTGCGGGCCACATTGCTGATTCCCACTACCGCACCCCGTGCTGCCTCACTATCAGGCAATATGCCTGATCTGCTGCAACGTACATGAGCTGCCAGAGTGCTGTATCTGGCATTCCTTGTCGACACCTAATCAAGCAACCTGGCCCATTTCCTGTGCGCCGGGGAAGACAATATTCATATTCACTGCAGCAGTCACAATAGTAAAACGTTTTTACAGATACCGCTGTTTCACTGACACAACCCTGATGCCCCCTGACCTGAGGGGGGACCATTATACAGTATATCCCTCTCTTTAACACCCCTAACTACAGATATCAGTACTTCCTTGTGAAAGCAGAACCTAGATTTTTCGCAATATGGTATAAATATTTTAACATTGTCTTCTGTTGTATTGTTTAAAGTAGTGCTAAATTTGATCATATTAAGGTCTGTTGAAACCAGAGAGGCGGGTGGGATGGGGGTGGGGATCGGCAATGAGGTGGTTTTTGGGCAGTAGTACTGTGACTGAACCAAGCCTTCCTGATTATAAACTTAAGTTTTGGGGGGAGACATCACCTACCTGGGGATGATCGAGGCCACAATTGACAGCCATGATCTGTGGAAGGGCTGTTATCTTTCGTGAGCGGACAGACTGGCGATAGCGGCCACAGTGCTCACACCAAGCTGGAGTTGTCTGCTCAGGAAACATACTTCTCATCAGTACATCACAGAAAGTGTATTCAGCCTGGTTATCTGTAACAGTGGAGGGGTGAAGTAATTTATCACAGAATGGACGTGAAAAATCAGATAGTAGCATATCAGATGGTAAATAAGACCTGATGAATTATGAGGGTAGATGAGATTTGTCAGGAGAACTATGGATTCTTTTGATACTTCACTATTGCATGTCATGCAAATATGAGTGTTCATCTGACGTGTTCCAAAGAGCAAGCTGATTTCAGTTTCTTCTGGCTGCATATCTTCAGTTGTGCACTGCTTTGATGAAGCCTGTGTGCCACCTGTAAGTGAAATGAACAGTAATCAAGCAAACAGTTTTATCATCCCCATTTACTTTTACATATTTTGTTCAATTATTAGATACTGTGTAATAAAAGAATAATAATACCCAAAAAAGTTTTGCTATAAAAATATATTTTGTTGTACAAATAACACTGGTTGTGTGATTTAGTAATACACAGTAAGAGTTCCAATCATTGCCTATAGTAGCCGATGATAAATGAAAGATTGATCTATATCCATCTCTGTTCACACTGAAAGCAAAAGCTCTCGACTAGCAGCCTGCTATCATGATAAATGAAAGATTAATTATGTCTATCTCTGTTCACAATGAAAGCCACAATTTTTGACTAGCAGCCTGCCATCGGATCTTTTGCTATCACTTAAAACTATGAGTAGGATGCCTGAAGACTATTTAATTTCTCTTAAACACATTTCTAAAATTTCTCTTAAACACATTTCTAAATACATTGAAATGAGAGTCAAAATTTATTATTCACACAAGTTGTTATAGTACATAAATAATATGTATTTGTGAGCACAGAACACAAAGGGTTTAAGTGACATTTTCTAAAACTTCCAGTTTTACTGAAATTATGGTATTTAAAATAGTAATTTTTTGAGTGGTAAAGAGATCTAACAGGATTTCTTGACAGGTGCTGCCACCTATTGGAGTACCCCTTCACCAACTAACAGATGTAGTTCATTTCTTAAGAGCGCAAGGGGTCTATGTGTCACTTGGCTCCCTTTCGTTCTAACTTGTTTTGTTTCGCTTGTCACATGTTACAACTTGATTCTGACTTCAAGAAGCCCACAGACATTTAGGCCTAGTTTTTTCCGTGCCGTTTAAAAGTTTCTCAATAAATTCAATGTTTCAGTTTCCACATAAGAAATAATAACTTTTCAGTGCTGTAATTCAGTGCCTGTTCCTTCTAGAGAAGGCACCAACATTGATGACAACCTTTCTGACTCAGGTAAAGTAGCTATACGTTACACTGAAAACTATCGACAGTAAAATTACCTTAGCATTTTAAATTAAAATAATTAGTAATTAAATCCATAAAATAACACTGAAATCATCGCAAAATGAGATTAAGTGAGGTAAACTTTTGTTTACTAAGCTTGATATTGCATTGTGGTTTGTATATCCACCATATGCTTTTAGAGATCATTCTGTTGTTGACAAGGACTACTATCCTGGCAAAGACAGTGTTACAAGCAGCAAAGAATTGTCATGTAATTTGATTTATTTTATCTATCCGTTATAGAGTAAAGTTCTCATTTGCTTCTATTCGAAGATCTTCGAAATGACAGTACTCCTTGCCTCACGGGTCCTACTTATTTTATTGGTTTTATACTAAAAGTTGTAAATTTATATATAGCTTCTGGAAGGACCCCAATCAATCACTGTGGCACAATCAAAAAACTCTTGTAAGTGACCACGTCAGGACTGGGTATTATGTTACTGTTACTAGAAAAACTTTTTGAACCCTTTTTAGTATTATCCATTTAAAACTATATTTTCATCCAGAAAATGGTGAAGAAGAGGGTCGAGCACTAGCACACCTACCTGACAATGCCATTCCTCCAGAGACTCAATGAGGGAAAAAAACGAGTAAGAAGAGTTCATGCTTGGAAACAAGTACAAAGAAAGAAGCTAAGATACTCAAGTCAGTCATATGTTGACAAAAAATGAAGTACACAGGAAAAAAGACGTGCAACCATATGACCACAGCTGCTGGTATAAATGTACTGATAACATCCCTTCACAACAAAGACAAAGCATTTTCAATTCATACTGAAAACTTGGAAGTTCAGAGTAGCAAACAGCATTTTTAAATGGAACAACTGTGTTTGCACCGGTAAAATGGAGTAAAGAAACAGGTGAAAACAAAAAAGGTGTTTCATGTATACTTAAGCTAGGTGGATACAGAGTATGCAAAACAATTTTTCTCAAATCCTAGACAAATCAAATAAAATAGTGACACATAAAATTATTAAAAAAAATAGGGGTAGGAAGGAACCAGAAATAAAATTTCTTACCATAGGATCGAAATAATCAAGGAACATATCACAAACTCCCCTCATTATCAAAGCCATTATAGTCATGAAAAGTTTCCAAATGTGAGGTATCTTAACCTCGACTTAAATTTATCTAAAATGTACGATTTTTACACAAAGTGGAGTAAAGAAGGAAAAAAAAAACATCAAGCCTGAAAAAGAAAGCTTTTGCAGAAAAATTTTCAACACTGAATTCAAACTAAGTTTTCACAGGCCCCGAAGTGACACCTGTGTAACGTGTGCCAGGCTGCAAGTTGCGATAGAGAATGGTACCAATGAAGAAAAAAAAAAAAAAAAAAAGCTGCAGAAGCAGAAAAAGAATTACATCTGCGAAAGGTAGAACTGCTAAGGATATAAAAAACAAATACAATGAATCAGATGGTAATACAACTTGTACCTGTTTCAACCTTCAAATGATGATGCCAACTCCAAAAGTAAGAAATTCCAATGCTTACTACATGCAGCAGTTATGGACATATAACCTGGACATTCACGATCTTAAAACCCAAATGGGGCATAAGTACTTGTGGCATGAGGGGCAAGCTGGCAGAGGATGCCAAGAGATAGCTTCCTGCCTCCCAATGTGAAACACTTACTAGCATTTAGTGATAACTTTGGAGGGCAGAAAAAAAGCAATTTGACTGCCAAATTTGGGCTTTACGTTGTAAGAAACACCCAAATTGAAACAGTGACACACCATTTTTTGGTATTAGGCCATTCATATAATGAATGCGACCAAGATTTTGGGCTCATAGAAATCAAAAAGAAAAAAATCCAGAAACATGTATGTCACAAAAGACTGGATGGACTTGGTTGCATCGTCAAGCCTTAAGAGTATTTTAAACTTATGGAAGACAAGGGTTTCATTAATATTCTGTAACTCAACATGTTCTTTCCAAAAGTAGTAAAGGGAATTCGAGGAAAGTAGTTCTTCATTTCAAAAAGTCAAGTCCAACCACTCTGTTTTACAAAAACGCATCAGGAAGTATTGAGACATTCGAAGTGTTTCAAATGATTCCACCCAGATCAGGTCGCCTTCCTGCAACAGCTTCCAGTTCTTCAGCCGGCGGATATGGAACCTAACCTGAAGAAGAAAAAATATGGCAATCTTATGGGACTTCTCCAATTTGTCCCGCCATTCCACCATCTATTCTAAATTGGGCTGCCCAATAACTTGACAAGGGAAGCAACAACACCAGTTGTTGGAGGAGGAGAAGAATCAGAGCCCAACAATGCTTATGATACAGACATTGATGATTAGATTGTCTTATACATAACAACTTTTCAGTGTACCCTAAACCTTAAATTAAAGTATGTTTTCATAATTTTTTTATAATAATAAAATAACTTCATTAAGCTTCTGCAGTCATTTTCCTTTCCATTTCTTTAGAAGGAAAGGAATCTTAGAGATATCTTCTTAAAGGAAGTGCAAACATTGTTTCTTACAAAATATTAAAAAAACACAGTATCAAGAAAATCAAGAAAGGTTTCAAGTGATACTGAATGTCTAAGAATTGAATAATAGTCTGAAATATAAAAATGTAGTTAACCTTTTTATTCCACATAAAAATAATTTTTCCAACTTTAACTCTGATTTACTCAAAACAGTTAAAATTGCACTTAGACTTCTTGTGTTCGAGGGTCCACATTTATAAATGTCCCATACAAACAGAAATAATATCACATAACACAATCACAGCACATGCAATAGGCAATGCTGCTTCTCAAACCTTAGGGCCACATTCACAGTGAATAAAATGAGTTAGCACCATCATCCTACGACTACACAGTATTTTACTTTTAAATGAAGAGCCACTAGATGCAACAAACATGTTAATTTTGTCAACTCTCAGCAGATGTTCTTATCTAAGTACCAGAAAGTTGTAAGGTACTGAATTAGCACCGTCAAATTAACAGGACACAGATGAATATCTTTCAATCCCTGTTTGCTCTCTCTTTACTAAATGTGGACACAATGTCACAATATGTTGTGCGGAGGACTGTGGGTTTGTATTTTTTTTTTGGGGGGGTGGGGGGTGGGGGTGGGGGTGGGGGTGAGGGTGAGGAGGCAGGGGAGATCCAGATGGCATAGGTTGTGAAGCAGATATAAAAGTCAAGAATGTTCTGTTCAGCAATATATTCTCTGGCAGTGGGTGGTCAATTTTTGGTTTTGGCCACAATGTAACAGTGGTCATTCATTAAGTGGACAGTTAGGTTATAGTTATGCCCACATAAAAGGCTATAATAAAGTTATAGCAGAATCAGTAAATTACATGACTGTTTTCATACGATGCCCTGCCTCTGATAGCATAAGATATTCCTGTGATGGGACTGAAGCAAAATGTTCTGCATGGAACAAGTCTCGCCCAGATTTATGACCTATGTGGTACAGCATTGGGAGTGAACACAGCATAAAGATGATCCAAGACATTTTGCACATTGGGTGGGTTGGCAGAATAGTACTTTGAGGGGTGGGTGTGTGGGTACGCATGATAGTGGGAAGGACATTTCTTATTTCCAGGCATGATGATAGGTAGTCGAAAAACTTGTGATTAATGTGGTTACATTGTTAGTGTCCGAAATGATAATGGATAATGAGAAGCATGCTCCTTAGCAGCTGGTTCAAGGGAGTAATTGGAGAGTCAGGGGTATATATATGGACGTGACACAGGGATCTGTTTACAGACTAGGTTTGGAGGGTATAGACTGTCTGTGAAGCCCAACTAATGAATGGAAACACTGTTCTGAAGAACTTAAGAATGTAGGAAAAGATAGATTGCCACTTACCGTAAACAAGTCATGTCAAGTTGTAGACAGGCACGATTAAAAACACTCACATATAGCTTTTGGTCACAGCCTTCATCAGCACACACAACATTCATTCTCGCACATGCGCGCACATACATATGCGCGCGCGCGCCCAAAAACACACACACACACACACACACACACACACACACACACACACACACACACACACACATGCACGCACACACAATAGCAAGTAAGTACACACACCTCATGCACACGGCCATCGTGTGCGTGAGGTGCGCTTGCTTGTATGTGTATGTAAACGTTGTCTGTGTGTCCTCTTTACTGATGAAGGCAGTGGCCAAAAGCTATATGTGAGTGTCTTAATTGTGCCTGTCTGCAACTTGATATGTTTTCTTTACAATAAGTAGCAATCTATCTTTTCCTACATTGTTGATGTTCCTCCCTGGAGTTTCTATTGTTTAAACTTAAGAACGATACAGATAAAGTAAAGTAACGTAACAAACTCAGACAAAATGAAAGAAAGTGCAAAAGGATGTTGCCAGAGGTCTTTCAGTCATGCACAGAAAGTTGGAAGTGACATTGCATGAAGTCAGCTTGACTACAGCTCAAAATGTGGTTTTCCACACATGAGGCTGCTGAAGGATGGGAAAAATGCATTGTATCACTCAGCAAGCAATTACAGTGCACCAAGAGTTTGCAAGTCTTCCTTAACAGATGTCTTAGGAAAATTCTTAAAATCGTTTGGCCAAATGTGATGCCCAACAAAGACCTTTGGAATTGAACTAGAGAAGAACCTATCACATCCAAATCAAGAAAAGGAAGTGGGCCTGGATTGGACACACTACCTGAATAAGCCAGGATACTGCAGAGAATTCCCTGCTGAAATCCACAGGGGAAAAGATTATGAGGAAGACCAAGCACATCATGGAGGAGAAAAGTGGAGGAAGGGAAAACATTAGTAGAACTGAAGATCCTCACCTGAAATCGAGTGTGCTGGCAGAGCTTTGTCGAAGCCCTATGCTCTGCATACAAATAACAGGAAATAAGTAAAGTAAGCAAGCCTGGTGACAGATCTGGTAAGATGAGAACCAACATTCTGTCCTGATGACCATGTAGTTTTAATTTTGTTCTGGCAGCTATAATTTTGTTCTGGCAGCTACTTATTTTAGTGGAGTAATGCATAGTTTTAGCCTCTCTGATGACATTCTTTGGCTCTTATTGTATTGCTTGTAGTTAAATTCTGTAACTAGACTGTCATCTATATTATGATACAATCACCACTGCTTTCTACATGATATTCTAATGAAATGAATTATCCAAATGTTTTGCTTAATAGTTGTGCATTCCTGCCTGCAATTTCAATGTGGAGAAGAACTGTCCAAAAGAAAATAATGGAAGATTCTGTAAGTGTATTATATTTCTCTTTCAAGTTATTTGTACTGCAGACTTCTTATCAAATATTCTTTTTAAGAATGGTTTTAAGTAGATGGAAATGGTTAGCTCTGAGAGATGAAATAGTGATGGCAACAGAGGATCAAATGGCAGGCCTAGCAGAAATCCTTGGATAACACGTGAGATATGGAATTTAACTGATGGAAGGAAAAAATGAAAAAAAAAAATTTGTAACAAATGAAGATAGCAAAAGGGCATACAGACATCTAAAAAAATAAATGACAGATGTTAAGAGTGGCACAGCAGGAATAGCTAGAGAAGAAATTCAAAGCTGTAGAGGGAGGCAGGACAATAGAAAAGATAGATGCTCCATGTATGAAAATTAAAGAAATGGAAGGAAACATGTGACTATAAAGGACACAGGTTGCAAGCCAGTGTGCAAAGAAGGGAAGCCTGAAATGTGAAAGCACTATACAGAATGGCTGAAGATAATATGAAAAAGGAATGGGAAGTAGGTGAAAATGAGATGGGGGATGTGATAATACTGGATGAATTTGACATAGCACTGGAAGACCTCAGTCTAAACAAGCAATTGGAGTAGACTTTACCTCA
Organism: Schistocerca piceifrons; assembly: GCF_021461385.2. Classification (NCBI taxonomy): domain Eukaryota; kingdom Metazoa; phylum Arthropoda; class Insecta; order Orthoptera; family Acrididae; genus Schistocerca; species Schistocerca piceifrons. Next base: position 421,989,019 of record NC_060140.1, on the reverse strand, counting down.
GAATTATCGAGATCCTTGGTGGAGCTGGCCACGGCAGAGCTATTCCACCTGGTCTGCAGAGTATATGGGACAGGAGAAACACTCTCAGGCTTCAAGAAAAACATACAAATTCCCATTCCAAAGGAGGTAGGGGCTGACAGGTGTGTATATTACTGAACCATCAGTCTGGTAAGTCGTCATTATTTACAGAAGACTGGAGAAATAGGCAGAAGCCAGACTCAGAGAACATCAGTTTCAGTTCCAAAGAAATGTAGTAACAAGAGAGACGAAAGTGATCCTATGACTTACATTAGAAGATACACTTAAGAAATGCAAACCTAGATTTATAGCATTTGTTGAGTTAGATGATGCTTTTTATAATGTTGACTGGAATAAATTCACTGAAATTCTAAATGTAGCAAGGACATAATACTGGGAGTGAAAGTTATTTACAACTCAAACAGAAACCAGACTGCAGTTACAACAGTTGCAGGACATTAATGGGAAGCAGTACTTAAGATGGAAGTGAGACAGGGCTGTACCCTATCCCTGATTTTATTCAATCCAAGTATTGAGCAAGCTGTGAAGGAAACCAAGGAGAAATTTGGAAAAGAAATTAAAGTAGAAAAGAGGTAGTGAGATGAACATCAAGAAAAGGAAACAGGAATAATGGAATGCAGTGGCATTAAGTTAAGTGATCCTGAAGGAATTATATTAGAACATGAGACACAAAGTAGTAGATGAGTTTTGTTATTTGGGCAGCACAATAAATGAAGATGGCCCAAGAAGAGATGATATAAAGTATTCTTGAATACAAGTAATATGTTAATCCAACATAGATTTAAGTCTTAGGAAGCCTTTTCTGAAGGTATTTGTCTAGAGTGTCACCTCGTATGGAAGTGAAATGTAGACATAAGCAGTTCAGAGAAGAAGAAAATAAAAACTTTTGAAATGTGGTGCTGTAGACAAATGCTGAAGATTAGATGGGTGGACTGAATAACAAATGAGGTGGTGCTGAATCAAAATTGAGAGAAAAGAAACTTAACAGCATAGCTTGACTACAGGAGGAGACCAGTTAATAGCACATATCCTGAGGCATCAAGAAATAGTCCGTTGGTAATGGAGGGAGGCATGGAGGGTAAAAATTGTAGAGGGATCTATGTGTGAATACAATAAGGTTGCAGTAGTTATTCAGATATGAATACAGGAGAAAGTTGTGTGGAGAGCTGCATCAAACCAGCCTGAGGACTGAAAACAACAAAGCTATATCACAATGTAAAACCATTGCTCTTCTCAATGTTTGTACTGTCAAGGTAATCAAAGAAGCAGCCACTGGAAAGATAGAAAATGATGTTTTTGTTTAAGTTATTAATTGGTTTCACACACATGGACTAACTTCAAATTTTGAAAAACAAAGTTCACACAGTTCTGTACTGTCAAAAATGCCTCTTCTACCAAACAGGTTATTTACAACTCTTACAGAAACCAGATTGCAGTTACAACAGATATAGGACATTAATGGGAAGCTGTGTTTGGATTCTGCTATTTTTTTCCATAAGAATAATAGCCAATTTTGACATTATGGAGTAAACTCCTCACTTAGGTAAAAAATACTCTTTGTACATAAGAAATCAATTAGAATTACACATTGAATTTACACATGTACATATTGCACACATATGTTTAAATATAAGGGAATATTAACCACAGTCTCACAGTACATTTATTTGCTCATGACACTTACTTTCAACAATCCATTGCAGTTCAAGTTAAGAGAGATAATAGCCAATACACTACTAGCAGGAAAAATGATGTGGGCTTCCCTCTAGTGAATGGCATAGAAGGTGTGAAATACTCAGAAGTAAAACTCTCTGAGAGGAGAAGGAGAGAGGGGGGGGGGGGGGGGGGAGAGAGAGAGAGAGAGAGAGAGAGAGAGAGAGAGAGAGAGAGAGAGAGAGAGAGAGAGAGAGACAGTTGGGAAAGGCACTGACTACAGTCTCATGAAAGGAACATTCATTCACAAATCACGTTTGGTAAATCTTCCAGGGATGTGGAACGAGCCAGTATTCTATCAACAGAAGTAGCAGCTGCAGGTCGCTTCTAAATCATAACAACAATAACCATAAGCTATTCACATAAACCGCGGGAAACCTAAATCAGCGCATCTAGGTGAGAATTTAAACCCTGCTTCCCTCAAATATTAGTCCAATGCCTTACCTACTAAGCCACTCTGCTTTCAACTGAATATAAATAAATTGTTTATTGTGGTGAAATGAGTTTCTTACAAACATCAATACAGCTTTAATCCCGTATCTTTGTGGTGGAGAGAGTGTAGTTAGATAGAAAATGTTCATGATAAATTTCCAGAGATGGATTAAATTATTTAAAATGGATCATACATCATAAGAACTTGTTGATGTTGTCTTCAGTCTTGAGACTGGTTTGATGCAGCTCTCCAGGCTACTCTATCCTGTGCAAGCTGCTTCATCTCCCAGTACTTACTGCAACCTATATCCTTCTGAATCTGCTTAGTGTATTCATCTCTTGGTCTCCCTCTACGATTTTTACCCACCACGTTGCCCTCCAATGCTAAATTTGTGATCCCTTGATGCCTCAGAACATGTCCTACCAACTGGTCCCTTCTTCTTGTCAAGTTGTGCCACAAACTCCTCTTCTCCCCAATTCTGTTCAATACCTCCTCATTAGTTATGTGATCTACCCATCTAATCTTCAGCATTCTTCTGTAGCACCACATTTCAAAAGCTTCTATTCTCTTCTTGTCCAAACTGGTTATTGTCCATGTTTCACTTCCATACAAATACTTTCAGAAATGACTTCCTGACACTTAAATCTATACTCGATGTTAACAATTTTCTCTTCTTCAGAAACGCTTTCCTTGCCATTGCCAGTCTACATTTTATATCCTCTCTACTTTGACCATCATCAGTTATTTTGCTCCCCAAATAGCAAAACTCCTTTACTACTTTAAGTGTCTCATTTCCTAATCTAATTCCCTCAGCATCACCCGACTTAATTCGACTACATTCCATTATCCTCATTTTGTTTTTGTTGATGTTCATCTTATGTCCTCCTTTCAAGACACTGTCCATTCCGTTCAGCTGCTCTTCCAAGTCCTTTGCTGTCTCTGACAGAATTACAATGTCTCGGTGAACCTCAAAGTTTTTATTTCTTCTCCATGGACTTTACTACCTACTCCGAATTTTTCTTTTGTTTCCTTTACTGCTTGCTCAATATACAGATTGAATAACATCAGGGAGAGGCTACAACCCTGTCTCACTCCTTTCCCAACCACTGCTTCCCTTTCATGCCCCTCGAATCTTATAACTGCCATCTGGTTTCTGTACAAATTGTAAATAGCCTTTCGCTCCCTGTATTTTATCCCTGCCATCTTTAGAATTTGAAAGAGAGTATTCCAGTCAACATTGTCAAAAGCTTTCTCTAAGTCTACAAATGCTACAAATGTAGGTTTGCCTTTCCTTAATCTATTTTCTAAGATAAGTCGTAGGGTCAGTATTGCCTCACTTGTTCCCATATTTCTGCGGAATCCAAACTGATCTTCGCCAAGGTCAGCTTCTACCAGTTTTTCCATTCGTCTGTAAAGAATTCGTGTTAGTATTTTGCAGCTGTGACTTATTAAGCTGATTGTTCGGTAATTTTTGCATCTGTCAACACCTGCTTTCTTTGGGATTGGAGTTATTTTATTCTTCTTGAAGTCTGAGGGTATTTCGCCTGTCTCATACATTTTGCTCACCAGATGGTAGAGTTTTGTCAGGACTGGCTCTCCCAAGGCTGTCAGTAGTTCCAATGGAATGTTGTCTATTCCCGGGGCCTTGTTTCGACTCAGGTCTTTCAGTGCTCTGTCAAACTCTTCACGCAGTATCGTATCTCCCATTTCATCTTCATCTACATCTTCTTCCATTTCCATAATATTGTCCTCAAGTACATCGCCCTTGTATAGAGCCTCTATATACTCCTTCCACCTTTCTGCTTTCCCTTCTTTGCTTAGAACTGGGTTTCCATCTGAGCTCTTGATATTCATAAAAGTGGCTCTCTTTCCTCCAAAGGTCTCTTTAATTTTCCTGTAGGCAGTATCTATCTTACCCCTAGTGAGATAAGCCTCTACATCCTTACTTTTGTCCTCTAGCCATCCCTGCTTAGCTATTTTGCACTTCCTGTCGATCTCATTTTTGAGACGTTTGTATTCCTTTTTGCCTGCTTCATTTACTGCGTTTTTGTATTTTCTCCTTTCATCAATTAAATTCAATATTTCTACTGTTACCCAAGGATTTCCACTAGCCCTCGTCTTTTTACCTACTTGATCCTCTGCTGCCTTCACTACTACACCCCTCAGAGCTACCCATTCCTCTTCTACCGTATTCCTTTCCCACATTCCTGTCAATTGTTGCCTTATGCTCTCCCTGAAACTCTGTATGACCTCTGGTTTAGTCAGTTTATCCAGGTCCCATCCCCTTAAATTCCCACCTTTTTGCAGTTTCTTCAGTTTTAATCTACAGTTCATAACCAATAGATTGTGGTCAGAGTCCACATCTGCCCCTGGAAATGTCTTACAATTTAAAATCTGGTTCCTAAATCTCTGTCTTACCATTATATAATCTATCTGATACCCTCTAGTATCTCCAGGCTTCTTCCATGTATACAACCTTCTTCTTGACCCCCAATCCATATTCACCCACTATGTTTCCTTCTCTCCCTTTTCCTACTCTCGAATTCCAGTCACCCATGACTATTAAATTTTTGTCTCCCTTCACTACCTGAATAATTTCTTTTATCTCATCATACATTTCATCAATTTCTTCATCATCTGCAGAGCTAGTTGGCATATAAACTTGAACTACTGTAGTAGGCATGGGCTTTGTGTCTATCTTGGCCACAATAATGTGTTCACTATGCTGTTGGTAGTAGCTTAGCCGCGCTCCTATTTTTTTATTCATTATTAAACCTCCTCCTGCATTACCCCTATTTGATTTTGTATTTATAACCCTGTATTCACCTGACCAAAAGTCTTGTTCCTCCTGCCACCGAACTTCACTAATTCCCACTATATCTAACTTCAACCTATCCATTTCCCTTTTTAAATTTTCTAACCTATCTGCCCGATCAAGGGATCTGACATTTCACGCTCCAATATGTAGAACGCCAGTTTTCTTTCTCCTGATAACGACGTCCTCTTGAGTAGTCCCCGCCCAGAGATCCGAATGGGGGACTATTTTACCTCCGGAATATTTTATCCAAGAGGACGCCATCATCATTTAACCATACAGTAAAGCTGCATGCCCTCGGGAAAAATTACGGCTGTAGTTTCCCCTTGCTTTCAGCCGTTCGCAGTACCAGCACAGCAAGGCCGTTTTGGTTAGTGTTGCAAGGCCAGATCAGTCAATCGTCCAGACTGTTGCCCCTGCAACTACTGAAAAGGCTGCTGCCCCTCTTCAGGAACCACATGTTTGTCTGGCCTCTCAACAGATATCCCTCTGTTATGGTTGCACCTACGGTACGGCCATCTGTATTGCTGAGGCACCCAAGCCTCCCCACCAACGGCAAGGTCCATGGTTCATGGGAGCAAGATAAGAACTTAATGCTTGTTAATTTTATTTCGTTTTATGCCCTTTCCTTATTTCTCGGAACAAAGTAGTAGTATTTCTTTTATAAATGAATGTAAATGAGATAGTTGGAAAACTAAAGAAGAAATCACTGGATGGAAGGTGTGTTATTCTCATGACAATCTGTTGTGTCCTTGGGGAGTACCAATATTTGGTGTAGATTGAAGTAATTCTGTTGCCTCCATTGTGTACCTCACATACATGGGAGTAAGGTAAGAGAGAACAGAGAGCTTACGCAGTCATTTTTCTCTTGCTCTAAAAGTGAATGGGCAGAAAAATTTTCAGAGCTTTGAGCTCTCAATAGCTTGATACTTACCAAAATTAATATTAGAGACCTGTCACAATAAAACTTTATAGCCTGACCACCAAAATACACTAGTACAAAATGATTCTCTGGTAATTAGGAAATTTCTTATTTCAAGATTGTTTAACTACTGAAAGAGGTGATCATGAGCGAAAAATTTGTTGTGAAATATGTTCCACAATTTGATACTGTCATTTATCAACTAACAACCACTTCCACTACTATAAATCTTCGCTGTGGACCACTGCAGAGAAGTGAACTGTGTTAAGCAAATGATATGAATCATGGCTCACTAGCTGATGAAGCACATGTTGCCACTGGCAGTTTTTCAATAGCTAGCAGTGGCTGGCATCGTGAGTCAAGTCAACAAATTAGCTGGTGACTGATAAAAGATTAAGATGACGATACAGTGGTTATTCTGGACTTTATGGGGATTGTTGGGAAGCAATGCTGCACAAAATAAGTAGAAGGCAAAAGGCTACCATGTCTGACCATGGGAACTTCGAAGGGTGGGCCGTAACAACATCAACAGCCACAACCAGGAGAAGTTATTATTATTTGATGAGGCGATAGGTTTTCTCATCTGTATTCTGTTACTAAATAAATCCGGATGCAGTAATGACAGTGTGCACAATCTGTTTGTGTATGGGATGTTAATGTGTAAGTGAGGTTACTGCTAATTTTTGATAAGGAATTTAGGATTAGTTTTATCTGAGGCATCTATAGTCTGTCGGTAAACTGAAGAGCAAGCGAGCGAGCGAGTCCCCACTCTGTCAACCCAGCTATGTCACAAGGCGCTTCTACAGGCTGTTTCACAACGTACTACTGACCCTGCCGCGGCACGCATTAAATCTGTGGCGACGCCATGTGTAGATACGTCGCGGCTGCATTTATTTTTAGACAGATGCATTAAGACCATAAGGTATACAAAAAATGATAGCTTCTTTCAAAACACAACATTCTAGAGTAAATAACATTAACATAAGAACGGAAGTCAGGATGCTACTACAAAGATAGGACCGAATGGCTGTTCATGTGAATATATGTTGCTTTATTGCTATTCGTAAAACGAACCACATATAATGCAATCAATATGTAGAATTTAAGGCTCGTTCCTACTTCGTGTTTTTACTAAAAGGTAGAAATTTTCTTTGAAGGACTGCATTGAAACTGAGCAAGGTGGCGCAGTGGCTAGCACACTGGATCGCATTCTGGAGGACGACGGTTCAATTCCGCATCCGGCCATCCTGATTTGCGTTTTCCGTGATTTCCCTAAATCACTCCAGGCAAATGCCGGGATGGTTCCTGTGAAAAGGCACGGCCGACTTCCTCCCCCGTCCTTCCCTAATCCGATGAGACCGATGACCTCACTGTCTGGTCTCCTCCCCAAAACAACCCAACCCCAACCCAACTGCACTGAAACTTAACAATTCTTGCAACACGAAGAGTGTTTAAAAAGTAAGCAGAAATTTATAATTTTGTGTGTTGTATTAGTCCGATTTGCACTACTACTTTATCACTGGCTTTGTAAACATGTCTCAAAAGTATGTGTACAATGTTATGCGTATTGTTGTCAGCTGTCAAATAGGTTACATGTGTTGTGGTAGCATCAACGAATATTTGTTTTGTATAAAAATAGATTAGGGATCCTGCATTAAATTTTGTTATAAGAATAGAATAAAGTGTATGAAATGTTTAGAAATGTTAAATATTGCTTTCGGTGAACCTGTTATGAGTAAACCAAGGGCATACAAGTGGTACAAACATTTCAAAGCAGGCCTTAAAGGACAGCGGTTTTACAAGCATGGATGAGATTAAAAATGTACACTTAAAGAGACCTATACGCTATCAGTTCGTAAAGTGTTTCGGGTATTTGGAAAAAGCACTGGCGAAAGTGTACAGTATGTAATGAGGAATATTTTGAAGAGTATAACATTGCTGTAGATTAACAAATAAAGTTCTTACCAAAAAATAAAAATTAATATGTGAACGCACCTCGTAGGTCAAGCTTTTTGCTTAGAAGTGTACATGTTTCGAAGAAAATTTTAGCAGTGTTTGGAATAGCTATTGGGCACATGTTTTAAGCAATTTGTCTTAGAATCAGGTGAATAGTGACCGAGATAGAGATTTAGTGTTCCATAAGCATCAATGGTTTTACATGATTTTGAAACTGTCTACAGCGATGGGTTTTCTCACAAAATTATTAGTTTTCTTTCGTGGCGATTCCAGTAAACCACGTGGCTTATTTTCATGTTCCTTCCTTATGCATCCTATGCACGAGGCTGATGTTAGCATAAATTGCCACCCTTTGATTGGGACTGGTAATATTATTATAGTTATAGTTCTTTTTGGGTCGCCTCTTTAATACACGCTGTAATAACATTACAGACGATTGAACACTCGTTACTCCGCAAATACCTCCTCTTCTTCGTATTCTACACATTTTCTTGCAATGCTAGACGATTATCCATCACCTCTGGATATCGAAGCATATCAGTAGGTATACAAAGTTAACTGACTGACACTGGCAACTAAGATGACATGAACAGAAACGACGTGTATCACCGCAAGCCGATCTACACCGCTAGACGGGTAACGGGCAACAGATTTTGGGTGCCCCTGTACGCCGGTGGCAGTGTTCTTCCGGGGAAGGCCACTTCCCCCACCAAAAGCGCTGCTCGATCTTCAGTTTACAGACAGACTATACACATCCTACAGAAAAGAGAATCTTTGAAAATAAAAGGGATGAAAACTATGAAAATACATTTTCTGCTGTTGGCTGATAAATTTAAATGGAAAATTATGTACCCTACCAGTAGACATTATTATGGAGGAAGACGAGCTGGTGTATGTAGTGCAGCAGATTAGTGCAGACGACAGCCATGGGGGGGATGCAAGCAACATCATGTTTGGACAGACCCACTGACAGGACTGTTTACCTGTGGGTGACAGTAAGCTGCGTGGGGCAGTTCTAATGCTGAGTTCAACCACAGTGGGCCTTGTCTTGTGCCTCACATCATGTGCCATTTGTGTGCGCGCTCAGTGATCAGTCGTCCATGCCTGCCATATGTTGCGTTCATTCTTGTGCAAGTGTTTGGGCAGTTTTGGACTTTCCGCTTCTCTGCTGATTGACTCACACAGCGAGTTTCATTTCCTCCTGCTGGGTTCTGTTACCCAGTTTGTGCTTAGCCACCATCAGCCCACACAATACCCTGTGCAGCCAGTGTTGTTTAGTGGCTGTGTAAATACTTAAGTGGTGACTAAGGATGACCTTACACATGTAACATTCCTAATTTCTTTTTCTTCCTTTTTCAGTGTCAATTTTGGGCCACCATGGATCTTACATTTTTGAAAAGCCGGCACGAACAGTTGTGCCTACAGAAGGATCAGGAGGAGGAGGAGGACAAGCAGCAGTGGCAGCAGCTGACCAGCAGCTGTACGACCTGACCAGATGTCTACACTGTTAAACCACACTGTGGAATAGCTTCATGCCCATGACATGCAGGTGATGAGCCAGGTGCCCACTGCGCAATTTTCTTCCCCGATGAGTGTGTGAAAAGGTGGGAGAATTACCTGCACCAGTTCTTGCTGCATTGCCAGGTAAGGTGTACCGTCAATCCAGTTGAAAAACCTGCCTTTTTGTTGTCCAGCAGTATGGGGTCACTCTCCTTCCGCTCACTGGGCTAGCCAGCAGCCCTACGTCTATTGTCTGCTCAATGAGCCTGCCCGCACATGGAAGCCGTATGTGGCATATCCTCTCAGGTGGGCCATTTAACAACTGTTTGTGACAGTTGGTGAGCCATGTTCAGTCATCAGTTGCCCTCGTATTTTCATTGGACTGGGACTGTCTCTGATGACCTGCATACATGGCACCTACATATTTTACTATCGTTGGTTGTGGATGTCTGACCAGTTGAGTTTCAAGTACATACACGCGTGACAGTCAGCCTCATCTCAGATATGTAAAGGCTCTTCGGCAGCCTGATGCTGCAATGCAATGGCCACTACATCAAGTTCTGTCTTGTAGTAAACAGTGTATTCCTATGGATGACCACCTCGGAGCAATCATCAACCTGCAGGCACCCAGGTATCCAATAGAGATCCAGTCTTTTTTGGACAAGAGTCCATATTACACGAAGCTCATTTCCCTGGCTGCGCACATCTGCCATCCTCTTAGCTGGCTTTTCAAACAGTGCATTAAGTTTGTCTGGTCTACTGACTGTCAACGGGCGTTTCAGTCCCTCAGACAGTGTTTGTGCTCTGCTCCCTGGCTTCTTTGATGCTGGGTAAACAATTAAACCTGACAGTTGTATGGTTCTGCATCAGTGGAACCCAGATGGCACCAAACAGCCCATCGCTTATGATTTCTATGGCACAATGTAGATATTCGCAGGTAGAGGAGGCGGCACTAGCAACTTTGTCTCCAGAATTAAACCGTTTAACGATTTCTTGTACGGGGTCAAGTTCCTACTCATCACCGACCGCATGTATCTGATCTCCTTAATTGGCCCTCATTCAAATCTACCAGATAGGACTACCGACCAACTGCAGAGGTTGGTCCTCTTTCTCAGTAATTACTGGTGTGACATTGGTTACCATTCCACTGTCCAGCATGCAAATTCCAGTGCACTCACATTTGCCACTGGAGACCAATCCAGAGTCAATTGGCAAGAGGCTCTTAAGGTTGCATTGGATGACATCTTACAGCAAACCTCATTTAATTTTCTGTTGACAGCACAAGAGGTTGTGACACCCATGGCCACCAACTTACTTTTCTGGAAAAAATGTTTTGGCTACCCAGGTGGGTGGGTTAGAGCACCTCTCTTCTTGTGTGGATCCAGCATAGCATACATTTATTCTCCTCCGTAACTACCTCAATGTTGTCCGGAGGGTCCTCTTGCTTGCCACAGGGGAGCAAAGCTGTCACACGGTCTTCTACCACAGCGTTGTGTCCTTGCATACTCCAGTTGCTGCATGCATTGCACAGGGGGATGACACGTAAGAAGCCATTGGCATAATGTCATGTCTACAGGCCACCAATCAACCATGACATTGAAAATCTGGTACAGGCTTGTGAGGTTATGTACAGAACAATGCCTTATCCAATTACCTGTACATTGCGAATCTGTTCTCCACATCATCGGCTGCCATTGTTTGTGCATTCTTGATCATCTTTGCAATGTGTGATCACTGTCTTCAACAATGGCCAGCAATTTGTGGTGCAGGAGTTTGAAGACATGTTCACAATGGTATCCAGTATCTGACCACTTCCCTGTTTCACCCAGCTTCTACCTCGGTGGTGGAGCAGTTCTTGTGTACATTCCAGATCCAAATGAAGAAGTCTGTCTCTAACTCTTCTTGCAGCGATGCAATGTCAAGTTTTCTGACCCTGTTTTGGGCGATGCCAGTCAATGGGTGCAGCCTGGCAGAACTTTTGTGAGAAAATCAGTTGCTGGGTCTCCTGAATTTGTTGTGCTCAGAGATGCATGCCGTGGACCATGAAGGCTCACAGTGGTTTTACCTGGGGACTCCCACTTGGGGCTGGTCTTCTGATCGAAGGCAGAGATGGCTGCTGGGTGTCATGGCGGGCCACAAATGTCAGCAGTTGTTTACAGCGGATGTCAGTTGGGAGCAGCTGACATGTCATTCAAATCAGTTGTGCCTGCACCCCTTTTGGTTTTCACCTCTGCGATCTTCCAGTTAGCCTGGCTACAGGATTGGTCGTGATGATGTTCCACGTACAGGTTCGCATTTGCTATGATGTGCTTCCTTGTTGTCACCGCCTTTCGTGACCTCAGACTCTTCATCCTTCCACCCCTCTGACAGAGCAGGCGGCATAGGCGTTGCCTCCTGCAGTGGTCCGTCTGCTGCCTGGGTCTCTCACATTCTCTTTGGTTCTGCAGCAGAGGTTGTGATCCAAGCCTGGCCATCTTCAGCTGTATTTGGCCTTTTCAGGGGGGTATGGTTTTAGGATCCCTGGCAGCAGACAGAGCAGTTGAGCTGGTGTGGGTAGGGCAGCAGACTAGTGCAGACAACTGGCATGGAAAGTGCACACACTGCATTGTATAGGCACACCCACTGATGTAAGTGTTTAACTGTGTGCAATGGTAAGCAGGGTGGGGCAGTTCTAGTGCTGAGATCAGCCACTTGGACCTTGCTTGCGCCTTGTGCTGTGTGCCATTTCTGTAGGCTCAGCTGTAAGCTGTCCACATCTGCCGTGTGTTGTGTTCATCCCTAAGCATGTCTCTACATCGTTTTGGGCTTTCTGCTTCCCTGTACATTGACTCGCAAGGTAAGTTTTCATTTCCTTCTGTGGAGTTCTGTTTACTGGCTTGTTGTTGAGCCTCTATCGGCCCGTAGAGTGCTGACAGTATTGTTCAGTGGCACTGTCACACTTGTGCAAGTACAAAGAAAACAACTGTAATAAAGGCACTGTGGGGTGCCAAACAATAACAAGAAAACTGGCATGCATCTCAGACCATGGACAAATTTACTAAATGAAGAAGAAGTAACAAAAGAGCAGGAGGTAACATATTAAGAAATAAGAAGCGTGAAGAGAACAGGGTCATGGTATGTATTAACAGAGAAAAATTATCAATGAATTTTGCAAAACGTGTGTTTTGGGAGAGGGGCCGAGGGGGAGGACACCAAGTATCTGGGATCTCTGGTTGCTTACTCGGGAAGCTCCAATAGTATTTGAAACTGTATGAGAATAGTACTAATGAACTGAAGATGTGCACTGGCCTATGAGGCATCCTCAAAATGCTGGGATTAGTATTCATGTCTGTTGGGACACAGCATTGTAATTTATCACAATGATTCATTTCAACAGATAATGCACTGTACAATGAGACTTTCATTTGTGAACTGACCTTCCTGTTGGCGATCATGTCGAGTCTTTGAGAGTCTTAACTGAGCACTGCCCAGTATGCTTGGGAAGTCAAGCTCATTGTAAACAAAATCAGGCTGACGTGAATTTTCAGCTTCCTCCTGACGCCGCCGTGTCTCCAGAAGCTCACTGTGCATCTGGTGGAGTATAAACTGGTTCCAGTTCTGCAGAAAGAGACGAGTTTTTCAATACGATTTTATTTGTAAGCAAACATGGGCACAAGAGAGCGAGCTTCAACCTTGTAATGACTATTTCACTAGTAACAATGTAAAATAAAGTAGTTAGGATTTGTTATGGTTGATTTTTTCCAAATTATTTTCGAACTGCTTGCATACTTAACCAACAGAGTACAAATATAAGACCATAAAATGGTATATTTAAAAATTACTAATCAAAACAGTCTTGATTGCATAAAAACATTTATTAAAATATTGACTGGTTTCAGTTTATTTGTAGACCATTTCCCAATGGTTTCACACAGAGGTGGTGAATGTAGGAAGTACCGTCTGTTGAGAGCTGAATGTCAACTGCTTATGTTCATCTCCATTGGAGAATGGTCTGAAGATTGTTTACAAATAGACTGAAACCAGTCAACAGTGTAATATACGTTTTTATGCAGTCAAGACTGTTTAAATTAGTAACTTTTAAATTTTGCACTGAGATTGCTGTTCTTCCAGTGATGTGTACAAAAATCGTAGCATGGTAAATAAACACTGTTCAGTAATTTATTTACTGACTGATGAACACATTATATACAATTCCATCAAGAGCCATCCACCATAAAAACACACAGTAGGTAGTTTCCAACCATCAACTCTTAAAGATTCCTAGGAACCACACTGATAATATCATAAAGTTTGTGCCAAAAGATCTGTAACATAAGGTTCAAAATGGTTCAAACGGCTCTGAGCACTATGGAACTTAACTTCTAAGGTCATCAGTCCCCTAGAACTTAGAACTACTTAAACCTAACTAACCTAAGAACATCACACACATCCATGCCCGAGGCAGGATTCGAACCTGCAATCGTAGCGGTTGTGCGGTTCCAGACTGTAGCATCTAGAACCGCTCGGCCACCCCAGCCGGCTGTAGCTTAAGGGCCCTATATATTTGTAGCATGGCAGTGTAAAAGAAAGAAAAATCTAAACACAAAGAACACAGGAGATATCTGAAGGCAAGTCCGTAAGAATAATTCATAGCTCCAAGCATTAATATACCATCATGATCAGTCATTTAACATCCAGTGCTTGATAAAAGCATCCTCTAACTCTTTCCAAGGATTTTCAGCATCAGCAACAAAGCAGTTCTTAAAATATGATCATTACAATGTAGTGTGCGTGTGCGTGTGTGAGAGAGAGAGAGAGAGAGAGAGAGAGAGAGAGAGAGAGAGAGAGAGAGAGAGAGAGAGAGGTTAACAACATTTTCAGTCTCCTTTATACAATATGTTCACACACCACTCAATGGATAAACTATACTACGAGTTCTTAACTTCACTCCTACCGCTATTTGTACAGACGTACATATCAAATTCCATTTCTGTGTAATGTATTTGCAATCCACTAAATGAAACCTCTTATTTACTCTATACATTTTCTGAGAAGCAACTGTATGTCACAGAAAAAGAGACGAGATTTGTTATTGAAAATTATTTTCAGCAGGTAGTTCATGAGCCTGCATGGATAGTAAATGGTTGTGAAAACACACTTGAGTCCTTAGCAACAAATAATCCTGAGCTGATAATGAGCATTAACACAGATACAGGGTTTAGTGAACACAGGGTTGTCGTAGTGAGACTGAATATTGTACGCCCAAATCCTCCAAAAATAAACAAAAAATATATTTATTCAAAAAAGGAGATAAAAATTCACTTGACACCTTCCTGAGTGACAATTTCCACTCATTCCTAATTAACAGTATAAGTGCAGACCAGATGTGCTTTGAATTCAGAGAAACGGTATCAACAGCAATTGAGAGGTTCATACCAAATAAATTAAAAAATGACAGAGCTGATCCCCTTTCGTACACAAAATGTGCCAGAACACTGTTGCAGAAACAATGAAAAAAGCATGCCAAGTTAAACGAATACAAAATCTCCAAGATTGGTGATCTTTTACAGAAGCTCGAAATTTGGCACGAACACCTATATGAGATGCTTATAATAGTATCCACAATGACACTTTGTCTCAAAACCTGGCATGAAATTTAGAGAGATTCTGGTCATATGTAAAATATGCTAGTGGCAAGACACAGTCACCACCTTCTCTGAGCGACAGCAGTGGAAATTCTATTGGTGACAGTGCAACAAAAACAAAGTTACTGAACACAGCCTTTTGAAATTCCATCACCAAAGAAGATGACATAAATATTCCAGAATCCAAACACAAATAAGTTAATAAAAGCAAGTCTTCTGGTCCAGTCTGTACACCAATTAGGTTCCTTTCAGTGGATGCTGATGCAGTTGCTCCATACTCAACAATCATGTACAACTACTCACTCAACAAAAGATCCATACTAAAAAACTGGAAAGTTGCTCAGATCACACCAATATTAAGAAAGTTAGTAGGAGTAATCCACTAAATTACAGGCCCATATCATTAACATTGATATGCAGAAGAATTTTGGAACATATATTGTGTTCAAACATTATAAATTACCTCGAAGAGAACAATCTCTTGGTACACAGTCAACACAGATTTAGAAAAAAATCATTATTCTGAAACACAACTAGCTCTTTACTCACACAAAGTGTTGATTGCTACTGACTACGGATTTCAAATTGATTCCATATTTCTAAATTTCCAAAAGGCTTTTGATACTGTACCACACAAGTGGCTTGTAGTGAAACTATGTGCTTATGGAATAGTGTCTCAGTTATGTGACAGGATTTGTGATTTCCTGTCAGAGAGGTCTTAGTCCATAGTAACTGATGGAAAGTCACAGAGCAAAACAGAAGTGATTTCTGGCATTCCCCAAGGTTGTGTTGTAGGCCCTCTGCTGTTTCTTATCTATATAAACAATTTAGGAGATAATCTGAGCAGCAGTCTTAGGTTGTTTGCAGATGATGCTGTCATTTATCGTCCAATAAACTCATCAGAAGATCAAAATAAATTGCAAAACAATTTAGAAAAGATATTTGACTGGTGCGTAAATTGGCAATTGACCCAAAATAATGAAAAGTGTGAGGTCATCCACATGAGTGCTAAAAGTAATCCATTAAACTTCGGTTACACGATAAATCAGACAAATATAAAGGCCATAAATTCAACTAAATACATAGGATTACAATTACGAACAATCTAAATTGGAAAGAACACAATAATAATAATAATAATAATAATCTTGTGGGGAAGGCAAACCAAAGATTGTGTTTTATTGGCAGAACACTTAGAAAATGTAACAGATCTACTAAAGAGACTGTCTACACTATGCTTGTCCATCCTCTACTGGAGTAGTGCTGCATGGTCTGGGATCCTTACTAGATAGGATTAACAGAGTACATAGAGAAAGTTCAAAGAAGAACAGTATATTTTGTATTTTCGCAAAATAGGGCAGAGAATGTCACCGAGATGATAAAGGATTTGTGGTGGACACCACAAAAACAAATGGTGTTTTTCGTTGTGGTGGAATCTTCTCACAAAATTTCAATCACCAACTTTCTCCTCTGAATGCAAAAATATTTTGTTGATGCTGACTTACATAAGAGAAATCAGAGCTCGCACAAAAGATATGGCTGATCGTTTTTTCCACACACTGATTGAGATTGGAATAATAGAGAATTAGTATGAAGGGGGTTTGATGAACCATCTGCCAGGCACTTAAGTGTGATTTGCACAGTGTCCATGCAGATGTAGATAATCTTATGAAATACCAAGAGTCTGAAATGTGAGAAACAGTATCTTGCAAATGAAAGATGTAAGTATGTTACATACATTGGTCAAGGACTTGAGATACAACAGAACAAAATGGCAGCTTTGTGCAAAGAATGGTTTTCAGATCACTCAATGGAACAAATTATTACTGTGCAAGCTAGAGAGAAGCTTTGTCATCAAAGGTGATGTCACTGAATGTATCTTACAGAGCTCCAACAGAATGGATCAAAAATACTGCTTAACTAAGCAAAAGCTATTATAAGCTTGAGATGTTGCTGTAGGGTCTAAATAAAAAAAAAACTTTTTTTTTTACTAAGAACTACTAGTTCTTTACAATGCTTGATTTGTTACAGTACACACTGGTATGCCATACCAGCACCTCAAAAAAAAAATCGCAACTGTAGATTTGAGATGTGCTATGACAGAACTTTTGTTGCGGTTGAAGCATCGTAAAACAAATATTGTATTCACACTAATTAAATGCTTAGAAAAGCGTTAAAATAATGTTTTAAAAATCTAAATTTAAAAAACATTCTACCATGTGTATAACTTTGACCCTAATTTTTGGGACACACTGTATATCTAATGGGGCAGAAAAGAAAAACAGAGTATACAATGAATAGAAAACAATTATATTTGAAAACAAAGCACAATATTTTTCAATCCAAATAACTTTTTTTAAGTTTACCTACATTCAGTTTAGCAGCAGCCTAAAAGATTTTTTGGTGGTTGACTCGTGCAGCTCCAATGATAATTTTCTTGGTATGTATATATTATTGGTATGTACAGGGTATTTATAATTAAAGTCAAACTTTCAAACTGCTGTAGAAATAACACCACTGGTCAGAATGACATCGCACTGTAAGCATCATAATTTAATTGCGGTCAACCACAAATGACAAATGAATCATACATCAATGCCAAAGGTGTACATTTGACATTAAACAAACTGTACTATTCAGTGTGCCTGGGTACCGTATACAGGTGTGATACTGCTAGTTATGTAAACGTAAGTCCATCCACCACAGCAAGGTTATATCACACTGGATGCGAAAAATCAGTTTTTAATTGTCCTGAGGCCAAAAACCACATAAAAAGCTTCAATCAAATTCAAATCGGATTATTAATTTCTGTGTGACTGGCACAAAACATGTTCAATACACTGTCCACTGTTATCTTCAAGAAGTTGAAATTGAGAAACAGCATGTTCCACAGCTGATCAAAGTGTTTCTGGAATCACATTCAGGATGTGTTGCGCAATGCATGCCTTCAATGCTGCTAAATTTGCAATCAGAACATTGAACACAACATGTTTCAGATAGCCCCACAGCCAGAAGTCACACAGATTAAGATGAAGTGATCGGGATGGCCGGGCTCTAGGGAAATGGCAGCTGGTAATTCTAGCATTTCTGAAATGGCA
The DNA here is from genome assembly GCF_021461385.2 of Schistocerca piceifrons. Taxonomy (NCBI): domain Eukaryota; kingdom Metazoa; phylum Arthropoda; class Insecta; order Orthoptera; family Acrididae; genus Schistocerca; species Schistocerca piceifrons. Next base: position 421,970,919 of record NC_060140.1, on the reverse strand, counting down.
CTCCAGCAGCTCCTTAACTGGATTTGCAATTTGCAAAGGTGCACCATCTTGCATAAAAATGATTCCATCCACACTGTTGGAGAGCTGTAGTGTTGGTGCTGCACAATAGACACACTAATAGCACTTGCCAGTGACGGTACAAGTAACAGGACTAGAAGCACATGTCTCTTCGAAAAAAATGTGGCCCTATGGTAAACGATGCCGTAAACCTGCACCACACAATAACCTTTTCAGGATGAAGTGGTACTGGTTAATTTGCGTGTGGATTTTCTGTTGCCCATATTCAACAATTCTGTGTATTGACATATCCTGTCAGATGGAAGTCGGCTTCATCTGTCCACAAAATCTTCCACAGACAATCATTTTCCACTTACATGTGAGCAAGAAATTCTAAAGCAAAGCTCTCTCTTGCTGGCAGGTCAACAGGAAGCAACTCGTGCACATGAGTAATTTTGAATGGACAGCAAAGAAGGATGTTTTGTAAGATTTTACGAAACGTGCTCATGGGTAAGTCCAATGTTCGAGCAATTCTCTATAACCTATGGCAGTCATCAAACCAACGCCTTTTTTCAAACCCTTCAGTGTCCAGAACTTCTGCAGAGCAACGTGTGCACAGTCATCATTCTTGTAATACAGCTTTACATTACAAGCAGAGCATGATCCTGCATAGAGACAGTCATGGCAAATGTCACAGATGTGAAAGGAAGAAAGCCATGTACCCGGTGTGTTTATCAACTTCATGTCAATGTGCACGACAGGTGTTTTCATTTACGTATTCTGATACATACAGCACCATCTATTGATCACTTTTCACACTATTTTTTTTCTTCTGCCATACATTTTCCCCTTTCTCTGATAACGTTCTGTTGCAATGTGACGTCATTCTGCCCAGTGCTGTTATTTCTACAGCATTTTGAATGTATAACATTAATTAAAATCACCCTGTATATATTATCAATAATATCCAATAATATTTGCATTCAGTAAACTCTGGCTTCTGAAAATCTTCAGTGCAGTGATTGCTCAATGTAAGTTAGTGTTGTAAATTGATTTTCTCTTTGATGTCGCAAGTTTCCAATAGCCCAAAAATTATCATGTGCACCCCAACGTATTGTACATTTACAAGTTTTGTAATAAGTTAATTATTATCTCTTAACTGGAAACATGTTTAAGATTTCTTCACTTATTCCACATCCATAGCACCATTTCTGTTTTTAAGACATAAATGTGTAGTACGTATTCTTGTTTTATGACATGTTCTACATCCTTGGAGATCCCCTTATTATAGATCTATGGGACAAAAGTAAATCTAATAAAAGTATTTCGTTTTCACTGTAGTGAATACTATTGGAGTTTCAAGATTTCTTAGAAAATTCCTGACAACACAGTCAGTCTGTTCTCTATACAAGCAACCTCCAAAGCCTAATGCAATGACTAAATTAAGGCAGACCTCAGAATGAATCCCATGCTAGGCCAAAGGACACACTCCAAATGGCAACAGCTATGACTAAGGCATATATTCTGATGAAGAAGATATATCTGCAAATTAATGTCATTACCTGTATAAGACTAATGAGGTTAGCCCTTCTACGAGCCTCTGGATTCCGGTCAGAGAGGATTAATCCAAGAGCAGAAGCTTCAGGCACAGTCCGAAAAGCACGGAGGAAGTTGTTGGACTGACATGGAAGTCCTTGAGAATTATCCAGCATATGAAAGAGGAATCCAAGCTCACATGACAGGCAGAATTCCTTGCAGCATAAGTGTGAAAGCAGGAGATTGTGAACACTCTCAGTGTAGTACAAAACCTGTGTATTAACAAAGTAATAATATAAATGAATATTTCACGTGCAATGAACTCATATAAATACAATTAAATTGTTACATTGTTCACCTGTATCATAGCATTGCAATATGAATTTGCTAATGTTGCTTCAAGTCCACATAAGCCAGTACCATTGTACTGTTCAAAATTGAAGTCACTTGCTCCCATCCGTGAGTATCGTACATCAGTCTTACGATAACGTTTCGGAATTGCAATAAATCCCACTTCACCTGCACCAGCTCTCGAGTCCGAGAAAAGCTTGCGTTGCACTTGTCCACTAGTTCTTTCTGCTTTGTATGCAACCTGAAAGAACAAAAATATGAGTGAGATGAAATTCATATTGCATCTTTCCGAAATGCAGTATTTTCTTAAAGTGATGATAAATTCATGAAACTACAGCTTTGCTCTTACAATAAATTCACCTACACTCCTAATTTCAAACACTATACATCAAAACCATTTCTTTGGTTGTGAGGCACTGCAAGCATGTTGATATCAGTAGCACACAACCTTAGGAGATAATGAACAATCATACACATCAGAAAGCCCATAATTTCAGCTTCATAATTCTTTCTCAGTATATTGTACTTTCGCTATAAAAAGGGCAAGAGCTCCAAAGCTAGTGTGGATACCGTTTTCTGTTATGCGTTTCTATGCACCCCACAGCAGTCTGCTGCAGGTGGATTGTTGCTTTTCCTTTATTTTAGGTACTGTTATACTGTTGGAATTTTTAAGTGTTTAAGCATCAAGAATTAAGGCACAGTTTGTGCTGAGTGATTTACTTAAAATTTATGAAACCCCATAACTAAATAAATAACAGTATACTTGGCTGTAATATGTTTTGCTTATTTTGGCTAGTTTTACAAGTTTTTAAAATTTAACATAAATCACACACAATTTTCAGGTCAAATATATATATTTTTTTCACTACACTTCAGAAATTTTTCATTTCTGTCCGTTCATATTTGTGTGATTACTATGAACAATATTTTCAATAATTTGTCTGTATAATGAGTTTCTATGATTTCGTTTTTCCTTGTATTATGATGCCAGTTAACAAAAGATGCCTTAATTATGCAGTGCTACTCTGCCCATATTTCTGAGAAAGCTATACTGGGTGTATCATAATTAATGGCATAAATGCATACAGTTGAAAGTACACATACTAGAAGTAAAAAAGTCTCAGTAAACGTAGGGTTGGAAATGCACACCTTAAGAGCTGCGAGCAATTTTTCCACCTTCGATATTGTGAAATAAATTTCTTCTATTTCAAGTTCTTTGCTTTCCATATTTTGGGAAGTGGCAATATGGACCAAAATAAGAAAAAAAATGTCTAGCAAACATGAGTTCTAAAATGAATACCTTAAAAGTTACGAGCAACTGATCATTAGAAGAGTTGTGTTTCAAAGTAGCAAAAATGAACAAGTGCTCATAGCTCTTATGGAATGCATTTTAGAGGACATGTTTACTGGACTTTTTTTTCTTGTTTTGGTCCATGCTACCAGTTCCCAAAATATGGAAAACAAAGAACTTGCAGTAGAAGAGATTTGATTCACAGTATTGAAGATGAAAAATTGCTCGTAGCTCTTAAGGTATGCATTTTCGACCCTATGTTTACTGAGACTTTTTTGCTTCTAGTAATGTGTACTGTCAACTGTAAGTGTTTATGCCATTAATTATGATACACCCTATGTACCAAAGCCTATCCAACTTACAACTCCCATGTCATACTTTAACAATCAAATTTCATAACAACATTATGATTAAAATTATTCCCATGTCTGACATTTTGCCACTTTGACAATTCTTGTTTCAATTCCATCTCATGCTGTTCTTGAACTCATATTTACAGGAAATACTTATTTCAGTTCAGATCATTTTTCAACAATACAGCATTTATCTTGCTCACCAACATCAGATTTTGATTGTAAGTACTGTACAAAATAAAGGAACTGTGTCATTTTTCATTGTTTCAACCCTACGTTACTATGGCATCAGATAATTAAGCTATCCTGGTTTATTTCATCTAGAAGCTATTGGCAAGATCTCTACAAGCAGAATTTCATCTTACACTTTCACAGGGACTGTTTAAGGAGAATGCATTCAGCAGGGCTACCATCTTCATCAGAAAATGAAAAAAGATCAGGAAACTCTCAGAAAACCCGGTCACTCTGATGCTCCAAACATAAAGATCTTGCATGACACCTCCAAGTTACTTGGCCATATGATCATACACTCCCATGGAACTCGCTGGTAATATGTTGTGCAATGCCTTGATGGTAGTGAAGATCTCAAGGTTTTTGACTACCACAGCTGTCTACGCAGTGATACAGCACAAAGGCTGGCAGATAAGTAAGTTACCTGAATCTCAACCTTTCAAAGTCAGGCATTCATTCCTCAAAAAAATTTTAAAACATATCAGTGTTTAGACAGTACTGTCACGAGAAGCAGACAACACCGAGTAAAACACAAGTATATGAATTACAGTACAGATACATAGCCAGTCATTGAGTTGCTTTATTTACCAACTCCTCAATATTTTGAAATCTCCCTCCCACCTTCTCTTTTGCGCTGAGAAAAGAACTTCTAGTTGTGTGATATCAAGCATATGCCTATCTTTTTTTCTGTTCCAATGACACCACACATTGCTACATGACAGTTAATTACCATCTTTAAACATTTGCTCAACATTTTCTGCTTTCCAATTAGAAGAAACGTAAAACACTCTTGGACTTCTTGTCATGTCAGTTCAGAGTAAAACCTAGCCTTTTTGACAATTACCTCCATCAGCTTTGTCACGAGCAACTGACTATCAAAACTGATGTTGTGGTGGCCCTAAATGGCTCAAAGACAGCTTCTGATTGGTCTATAATACTGCCAACCTTATGTTATGTTTACCAACCAATCTGAAGCCGTCTATGAGCTATGTAAGGCCACCACAGCAGCAATTTGGACAGTCAGTTGCTCCAGATGGAGACAATAGAGGTAACTGTAGAATGCGCAAGGTTTTACCCTGAACTGACATGGCTAGTAGTTTGAGAATGTTTTACACAATAATGCCTTCGTGAAAGACTTCATCCTCGGAAGAAACTTTACCCAATTTTTGGATATTTTATAGCTAACCACATTCCTGAAATCAGTATTTAATGTACTCAAGAAAAGAAAGATGTTATGCTTGTCTGCCTTCCTTCCTATTTAGAGCTAGAGCATAGATAAAGATTGCTTTATTTTCCTCCTCTCATCATTGTATCTGTTCAGTAAGTACATATGAGGTGGCTACATATTTTTAAATCAGATGTTACCAATAGCTAGACTTGGCAAAACAATAGCTTTGTTGTGATGAGTGATGCTGACTAAGTGAGCTACTGTACATGCAGTAACATCAGCTGCCTCCACCTGTCTACCTGTTTCGGGTAAGCATAGCTTGTGGTGTGCACCTCACTCACCCCCTCCCAAACTGTACCAACTCACAACGCATCCGCATATGCAGCATCACTGCCGAGCAGCACATAAAAAGGGTGATGGAACGAGTGCGCATCTATGCATCGTGCTATTGATTTAGCTATATATATTATACAACATGTACATTATGCAACAAATGGCGTGGAAGTATGAATTACACACACTGAGGATGGTAGAAGCATTGTATTCATTACATTGAATCATAAAAACATTTTCACAAATACAATAACAATCAAAAGTCAAGCAAATAGCTTTCTGAGAGAGTAAGTATTTTTCCCTAATTGGTGTAACATTCTTCAAATCAATAAATATAATGTACTACACACTTTGTAAAGTAGTGCGTGCTCTTCCTCATGGTTCAACCTATCTCCAAACCAAGTTTCATGAAAATCATTTCAGCAGGTTAGTCGTGAAAACATAATAGACAAAGCTACTTTTGTATTTATAAAATTAGTATGGATAAAACTTTCAAATATGATATCTTTATTTGCTGTGATCCAATTTTGATGAAATGAAGCCTGTACAGCGCCCCAAGTTATGCTGAAGTTATCTGTAAAATCCCCAAGAAAATTCATCTAGTAGTTGATTAACGTGCTCAAACAGAGAAAGAGAAAGACATGATAATTTTACAGATTTATTATTAGTGTAGATACAGATACTTAAAAAAACCAATTCTTGCTGGAATTCTGTGAGTTTTCTTCTATAGGATAATGGCTTTCATTCAGATATGTTAACTTAGGTCATTCATAATTTCCACTACATTTGCATGTCCATATTTATAACTACAGTAATTATTTTCCTCATCTAAAATCACTCAGCAATCACACTGACCATAGTCTCAAGAGAATCAATGATACATAACTAGCCCTTGATGGAAGGAAAGTAGATTGGGTTTAACATCCCATCAACACTGAGGTCATTAGAGACGGAGTAAAAGTTCAAATTATGTCAAGAATGGTAAAGGAAATCAGCCATGCCCTTTCAAAGGAACCACTCCGACATTTGCCTGGAGCTATTTAGTGAAATCACAGAAAACCTAAATCTGGGTGGTCAGATGCAGATTTGAAGAGTCGTCTTCCCGAATACAAGTCCATTGTGTTAAGCACTGAGCCACCTTGCTTGGTCACTAGTCATCAACAACGGATTACGTCTGTACTTAGTAAATAATCTATTCCACAAAAAAAAATGCAATTTTTCAGTACTTTGGCAAATGCCTAAGCTCATATACACTACCAGACAACAATGAAACACCCTCAAGGACAAGGTCATTTTATTGACAAGTGAGGTGGCAGGTAGTTCATCATTGTAGGAGTAAATGGTAACAAATTCAGACCAAATGAAAAACCATATCAGAGTAAAGTGTGTGCAAATAGTTGCATCATTACGCAGTGTATCCTCCTCTGGCAGCAACACAGGCATGTATTCTTCCATGGAAATGATCATACAGGTACTGAATAGCATCGTGCGATACATTATCTGACATTTTGTGCCCTTTGTTTAATAGGGCAGTGGCTCTTACAATCCCCGGAAAAGAAGTAAGTTCCCTCTTCATCACATCTCATACATGTTTAACTGGCAAGAGATCTGCTGATCTTGCTGCCAACAGCATTTGTTCTATACCATGAAGAGCACATTGCGTTGCAGCAGCCATATGTGGATGTGCAATGTCCTGTCGAAAAAGCACATCACCTTCCTTTTGAAGAAATGGCAGTAGCAAAGGGGATAAGAGCCTGTGCAATGTAGTGAGTACTGGTTATTTTACCCTGCTGGGACACCAAATGTGACTGTGTGTTGTAACTGATGATCCCCCAGATATCATGAAGCCTGGAATGGGACCTATAGGTCATAGGTGAATGCACTTTGCAATAGAAAGATCACCAGTCTACGCTATACACATTTATGTTCAACACCCGCACACAGACAGAACCAAGTCTCATCACTGAAGACGAGTGCCATTCCACTCTCCAGTCAACCCTTTCATGACACCAGAGTACCCATCACTGGCGGTGTCATGGTGTCAGTGATAGACTGGCTAGATTCACAAGTATTCTTATTCCCACTGCCAGCAGACAGTTCACAATGGTCCCTCATGATGCAACAGGTGCAACATGTGACCAGATTTTGTCCCTGGATGATGATTGGTCAGTCACTGCTGTCCACACAATATGTATAATTGACATTGTGTCCATACTACGCGGATGTCTAGAACCTGTTCCATAGAGTGGGAATGCTCCACAGGTCACTGTTGAAAGCATCAACACACTAACAATACATTGTGCCCAAAATGTGCAGAAATCCTTTAATAGATACATTCAGCATCCTACATGCTCGTAATGTGATCCCATTCAACTTGCTAAAGCTGTTCATCACGAGTACATACTTGTTGGTAGGGCATGGTTGTACCTTAGAATGAATGATGCAAACACTGTTCATTCTAAACTCAGCACACTTATTGCCTGCAGAATCAAAACAGAGGATGTGCCACCTGAGACCCGTCTGATTGCTGATGACTGTGACAAATGAATCACTAACACACTGTATGCACATTTTACACCTTGGTGGCACTGAACATCGTCCGGGGGGGGGGGGGGGGGGGGGCATTGCATTTTCCCCCTGTAGTGATTTAACACAATTTATAAAAGAATTAAATGATCACATAACTTAATATCTTCATGTCACACTGACAAAATAGTTTCTAAGCAAGCTAAGAAATTACTAAGTAGACTTTTACCTTTAGTGTACTTTCCGTAAGTAACCTAATCTAATGTCTGTTGACCACAACCTTATCAAATTTTTATTTAGCAGGCACATCATGAAGAAGCTGGCCGAGTCTATTCATGACACTAATTGCTAAAACATTTTGCTGAACATGAAAAGCTAGGTTTCACAGTGAAATGTGTTCCTATCCACATACTTATTACTGTTATAATTGTCAAACACAATGATGAGCTATTCAATGCTGTTTGCTTTCCTAGTTAAAGTGCTATTGCATTAAGGGAAGTTGTGTAGAGGCTCCAATTACAAATTGACAAAACTTTTCAATTACACTTTTAAGAGATGCTTCACTGTGAGCATTGTTCCTGCCAAACATTATTAAATTGCCTGAAAAGCAGAAACTGGCTACAGTGATATCTAGTATATATGACTGAATCAGACTGAAGCAAGAGACCCATTATACAAGTGGTACAGAATATGTAATGATGTCTTAGTTACTGAAATATATCAAACAATGTAAAATACAGGTTGGTGTAGCAACAAAATGGAAAGAATAGCAACAAAATGGAAAGAATAGCAACAAAATGGAAATGATAGATTGTTACTCAGCACACAGAGGAAGTATTGAGTCACAGGCAGGTATGGTCAAAAATAATGGTAGACATATTGAGCTATCGAACTAAGTTCTTCATCAGATGAAGAAGAAACAAACACATTCACAACTCGCACACACTAGCCACTGTTGTCTCAAGGCATTAGTGCCTGGAGATGACTGTGGCCCCGTGTGTGTGTGTGTGTGTGTGTGTGTGTGTGTGTGTGTGTGTGAGTGAGTGAGAGAGAGCTTTTTACGTCTGATGGAGGATTTAATCCGTTAGCTGAATATATTTAGCATTCTTTCTCGTTGTGCCTATCTGCGACTCAATTGCCTCCTCTACGTAGTGTGTAGCAGTCTGCCCTTTCCAAATTGTTGTTACTCAAATATATTTTAGACTGATGGAAGTAGGCCACTTCATCCTGAACTTTTAATACATTTTACCCATCACAAATAAAACAGTAAGTTCTATCATTCATTGCTTGAAGGGTAAATGAAGTACGATACCACAGGAAACCAACAAGCAGTGACCACTGTGAAAGAGGAGAAGATTATGGTTAAATTTCATGATGATGAAGATGACAATTACGATTATGATGACGATGATATGACGAAGTGGAGCACAGGCTTGGTTTGAGAAGCAAAGGGAAGGAAATCAGCTTGTCTTTTTCAAAGGAATTATTACAGTATTTAGTTTAATGCATCTTGAGAATCCACCATAAACATAATTTGAACCTTGCTCCAACCAAGGGTAAATCCAGTGTTTCAACCACTGTGTCATCTCATCTGATATCATTTTCTTCAGTGGATAAGTTGTCCATTTTAGGGTCTCAGAAGCTCAGTAAGAAGTTATTGCATTGAATGATGGTGTATGTGTTTTATTCTATTTGTTGCTAATTTATTTAAACCCAGGATAAGCTCCACAAGAAGTAGCATGTTTCATTTATTTAGTACATGGGAAATGAATTTAACAGCTTCTTAGTCTGTCTGTCTCATAAGTACAAAAATATTATGTGGTAATATGTCCGTGTATTCCTTCTATAAATCCAATGTCTAACTTCAATGACTTCGCTGAAGAAGACCAACCAAAAATTCCTTTGTGATAAATCTCAAGTGTCTAGCATCATCATAACAAGTGAATGGACAACATAATGTTGTGATATATAATGGGTAACACTGCTGTGCAGAATTGCACATATTCTCAAACATCAGAGAATCATTGCTGGGACTGTTTTCAGACAGGGAAATTCTCATTCCTAGTGGCATGGTACATTCAATATATCAACTCTACATAAGAGATACCATGCCACACTGGTTTCCTCATTCAGCTAGCATGATGTCCGCTGAACACGTATGTTATGTAGCAAGCTGCCAGTTCAATTACTCTCATTCAATAGCCAATGCAGGTAACATTTCAACTCTTTAAATGTCATACTGAAAGCTTTCTAGCTTCGATGTCAAGATATGCTGAAAGTTTTTATTGTAGTTAACCAAATACTGATTTGGGGCACATATTATTATTTTACTGGTCTGTTCATGCACAAATTTATCTGTATCCAATATAATTCATGTGTAGAATACAATCCATGGATTTTCTCTATTGTTTATTCATGGCACTGCAATTTTCATAAGCAGTCTTATGCAGTCTGCATAAGCAGTCTATGCTCAACTGGATTGAAACACTGGTAGTATATGCTTATTCTGTCTACCCTTATTGACAGCGCTTTTTACTCTTGGTTAAACACTAAATTTCAGCCATACAGGAGGTATGTTATGTTGTTATGGCCCAATGGATTAATAATCATATCAACCAAACCTATGGTCTATTTAAGTTATTTGCTACAACAGTACTGGCATCACTTGTTATCAGAGATATCTGAACCACCAACATGGAGTTGTTCTTCACCACACACATAAATGTCTTCTGCTTCGTATTATAATGATTGCCACTAATGCAAGATCTATTTTATGCACATATTGTACCACTGGCTAGAAGTATTTTATCAGCATAAGAGCCAATGTAAAGCCCTCTGTTATACAGGTTCTTTTTTATGCAGCATTTGTAACATTTATACCACTAGAAAAGTTAATTCCTTTGTCTGCACCAGCAGTTTTATCTTTCAACAATGTCTGAAAATTTTTGCCACAAACATTACATTGTAACTGCCAGCCTAAAATTTCTTCACCTTACAAGCAACCGGACTAATCACATAACATGTGGACTATTACTTTGCAAGGACTCAGTAAAAAGAGCAAATTTTCATATGGTAATTTGGAGCGCACAGATCCCTATGCAGACACCCTTCAAGTGAGATGCTGCTGTACAATTGGCTCTTGATCAGGAAATTTGGCAAAAAAGCAACAAAATAAAACAGTCACTCCCTTGATGATACGCAACGAATTCTACAGACAGATAAACAGCAGTTGCAGAAAATGCTGCTGGTATCAACAAATAAGAAATGCACATTTGATTTCTAAGTCATCAGAGTCAGCACCACGGGAGGCTATAGATAAGTTGCAGAGGCCCACAAATGTTTATTTCAATGTCCACCAAGTGATTTTCTTCTTTGTATGGGGTATGTTTCCTATATTCAACGAATGAAACTCAAATTTTCTGCCCATTTCAGAGTCTTCTAAATACTTTTCCATATAATACCTTTTCTACCTGATAAAATTTGATTCTGGTCTCTGATAATTTATGGTATGGCAATAGCTGTTCTCACACACATAAATGGAAATGGCACATAGCAATGGTGTCTATAACAAAAATAGTCACAAAAAAACTTCAGGTGTATCTTTATGGCTGAATATTGCTCAATTTGTATCTCACTACTGACTACAAACCATTAATTGTTCTAACTGGAGTTCATTTCAGTTTGCGTAACAATACAATACAATAGTTACAACATTGTGAGCTGTTCTTAATTTGTATATTTATTAAATCTGTTACAAATCTATGATAAGGTTCAACACTCATTAGTAAAGTAATACACAAGGAACTTGCAATATTCTTTACAGGATGTGCACAGAGGACAGTTCCCCAAAAATGAATTCGTATGCTTTTGTGTAGTAATTGTTCAATTTCACAAACAAGTGACAGACTTTATACATATATTTGGTAAATGTCTGCAGCACATAAAACAATGTAAAGTCCACGACAGAACAAAAACAAAATTATGAAACATATAGCATAAATGCTCAGTCACAGATAGGCACGACAAAAAGACTGTCAAACACGCTTTTGGCCAAACAAGCATCACCAAAACACACACACACACACACACACACACACACACACACAGCATATGCCACTGCATATGTTTCCTATGGGTACTTTGTGAGGTGTGGTCAACAGCATCCTGCAGCAGCATATGTACCTTTTCTATTGTGAATGTGGTCTGGGTTTCATCAGATTGTGTTAATGCCTGGACAGACAAGATTAGCCTTGTGAATAAACATTGCAACGCGAGTACAACATGCAGCTAGAGTGGAGCTCACTTCTCACACAAGCCCGCTTAAACATACACAGTCTCTGTATGTTGGAGTACTGCAAACCATTCTCTATATTTTGATCCACAGGAGGAGGAACCACTGCACATTCTTATCGTCATGTGAATACCTTACTGTCTGAAGGTTTCTGTACAGCTGTCATGTACGTCAGGATTACTTTCATTACAACAGTACTATTGGCTGTGGCATATTAGTGTGTGACATTTTTCAGCCTTTTTCTTTGTACTGCACCAATATTCATTAAAATCAATAATAGGTCACTACAGTCATGGGCTTGCATTGGAGAGCAAAAAGATGAAGTTCTTGAACATTTTCACAAACAACAATATGCAGAAATGTTTTGAGCAATAGAAAGTATCAATGCAAATGTGTGTGGATACAAACAGCTTTCACTTTGAAGGCAGGCACCACTAACTGACCATAATTGGTATTTACACAAATTTGCTGCATGAACCTTGTTCCTTTTCCATGGAGCCTCATATACTACATTTTCTGGTAGGGAGAAAGAACGTCTCCGAGATGACTAGTTTAAAACATGTTACACCCTATGGCGACAGTAAAAAATAACACCACTAATGTACCATAGCAAATAACTGTTTAGTCACACAATCAGTTTTGTTTCTACTGAAGTAGTACTATTGTTCTGTATCATCTTGTTTTGCGAATTATAAGACAATTTAATTTTGGACACAAGTGACTACATGACCTACAACATGATGCAGTCTGTGTGTAGTGAAGTGTCTGAAATTAATGGTGCAACAGCTGAATGGTGAGAAAAGATTCACCTGCAAACTATGGCAAAACTATACAAAAGGTTGGAACACATTTCACCGATGAATAAATGAAGTGGCAGAGCATCAAGTTATTGGATTCAGTGCTTGAATAATAGTCAATAGGAAGCGTAAAAAGAAAGCACTGACACTGATGACAAAGAATGGGTAGGTGCAAGAAAAAAGTAATGTTGAAACTCTAGCAGAATTTTTTTAAGGCAGTGGATTTCATAAAATAAAAACTGGACTATAGAGCAATGGGGAAAAGTCATTTGTTCAGATGAGCCTTGTTTCACACTGTTTCCAACTTCCGGCTGTGTTTTCACCCCAAGGATGAAACATGGTGGTGGTTCAAAGATGAGTTGGGCAGCCATTCATGGTATTCCATGGGCCTCACAGTTACTCTGCAAGGTCACATTACTGCCACAGACCATATAACTATTTTGGCTGATCAGGTCACATCTTGGTACAATGTTAGTTCCCCAATGGTAACGCTGTATTACAAGATAACAGGGGCCCTGTTCACCCAGCTCTAAATTGTCTGGGACTGGAATTGTGTGAGCAAGGATAAACTGTCACATTCCCCCTGGTCACCAATCACATAATCTCAATATTACTGAGTCTTTGTGGTCTACAATGGGTAAGGTTGCATGATCGCTATATGCTTCCATCAATGTTTCTGAACTTGCCACTATTTTGCAGAAAGAATGGTATCAGTTCTCCTGAAAACCACACAAGGCCTGTATTTATCCATTGCAAGACAACTGGAAGCTGTTTCAAATGCCAACAGGACATGTAATATTACATATGAGTTCTGTTCAAAAAATTCCGGAACATTTATAATTCCACGCCAATGGTGTATTGGAGCAAAATGTGGTTGGCATCCCTGCACATGCTTGTGTTTAAAGTGCACCTGCCAGTAGTTTCATTGTTGTATGTCTATTACCTATTGTTCAGTGCTGTATTGTGTAGAGAACTGTACAGCAAAGTTTGTGAATTTCAAGGTGGTAGAGTCAGAGGAGCAATGCGTCTGCATTAAATTTTGCGTGAAACTGGAGAAACCTTTACAGAGACACACTAAATGATGCAGGAAGCCTACAGTGATGAGTGCTTAAGCCATACTTGGTGTTACTAATGATTTGAGGGTTGCCACTTCCCCAAGGCAAATTCCCTGATTTCCAGACAAGTTTTAGCATTTTTCCCTAACAAATTTTTAGATAGGGCATAAGTTGACAATCTGTCTTTGTAGCTACAGTACAGGAAACTATAGTGCAAACGAGGAAATATCTAAAAAAAACACTTGCAAGAACATGGAGTTTCCTGATGTGAGCAAAAATCTTAATTACTAACATCAACAGCTTTTGTAATGAATTGTTTTTAGATGGAGAAAGCGAAACAAATGGTATACGTGTTTCATTAAGACCAAGGATGTTATTTTATTTCAATAAAACAAAACACATTTGATGACAAAAATATGTATTTCCTTGGAGTTGCAAGACAAATTTAAAATTCCTTCACTGGTTTCAGAAACAACCTCAGAAAAAAGTAGGTCTCTTTAAAGAAGTGTGTAAGGCGGGGAAGAATTGTGTAAACCAACACTGTAGGTGACCACCAATAACATGTTGGATCTACTATATTCATTACTGTCTGTTATTAACCACTGTGTTATGTCTATATTTTACAGGTATTGTGCAGCCTGCGGTTTTGACTTGCTGTGGAAATCCACTCGTGCGGCCAGCTGTTCACGAGCTACTGATAGCATATTGAGGAAATGAGGCCATGGTGATCATTCCATGCAACAGATAATTTGTTCCAATACTCTGAGAATCAAAAATAATTATAGGTAGCAACTCACTGTAAAGATGATTGCTAAGGCACAGACAGGCATGTAGAAAAGACAATCACACTCTCACAAATAAATTTTCAGCCTTAGCTTTTGTCACAAAACGAGAGCACACACACTTTCACACGATCACTCACACACAATTCATGCACACATGACTGCTGTCTACGGCCGCTGCATCTACAGTCTCTGAGAACCAGATACAAACAGACCACTAATCATGCCTCCCTGCCTCTCGCCAACAGCTGCTAGGCAAATGACAAGAAGTGGTGGCAGCACTGCTGAAAGCTGAGGGGGAGAGGTAGGAAGGGGAGAAGCAGTAGTAGGGAAGCAGTGCACGTACTCAGCTGCACCCAGCCTACAAGCCTACTAAAATGCATGCCATCTCAGTAAACAAATCATTTCATTTTTTTTTTTTTTTTTTTTTTTTAAATTCCCTTCCTCATGTTTGAAATATCCTGATTTCCAGCAATCCTGGGTTCATGCGGTTTAAAAATGGGCAGACAGAGGTTAAAGATGGCCCTCAATCAAGATGCCCTTCGACGTCTACCAATGATGCTCATGTCAGGAACATCAACGGAATTGTGCATAGTGATCAAAGACTGACTATCCAAAAGATTTCAGAAGTATGTAACATTTCGTTTGACCATGTCATGAAATCCTGACACAGCATCTTGGAAAGCATCATGTTGCTGCCAAGTTCGTCCCATGGCTCATGAGTCAAGACCAGAAAGATCTTAAGCTCGGAATCTGTGAAGAGCTTTTGGATTGTGCAAATGAGAATGAGATGTTCCATAAGTGAATTATAACTAGTGACAAGACGTGCAGCAATGGTTATGATGTTGAGACCAAAGTTCAGTCTTCACTGCGGGTCGGGAAATGTTCTCAGAGACCAAAAAAAGCTTGTCAGGTCGTATCACATGTCAAAGCCATGCTGATAGTTTTCTTTGACTTTGAAGGATCAGTTCATCATGAATTCGTGCCACAGGGACAAACTGTTAATCGATAAAATGAAGATGTATTTTGTAAAAAAAACCTATCTTACAGTAGTCTACCTTTATAATTAATTTCTGACTCACTCACTTCTGAAATTTGAGATAAAAAATATTTAAATTTTATGACAACTTGTATCAAAAGGCTAACTGCAGCAAGGAAACTTAACATTACAAGAGATAGAAATTTTGGTCAGTATTTACCTTCACGAGAAAAAAAGTCCCAGTACTTCCAATATAAACATTCAAAACAGAAAACATTCTCCTTTAAGTATTTTCTATTGACAGTACTGGGAATTATGTTTCCTGAAGGTACGTACTGACCAGGTTTTATGGTGGAAAAGATAAAAAATGTGAGACTGAAATGCAAAAACACTTAGATACCACCAAACAATATCAATAAGTAAAATATGATAAAACCTAACAAATCCTGACTATTTCTTCAATAGATGATAAGGTGCATTGCAATGAAAAAGTAGAAAAGGATCACTTTGTGTTTTAATAAGAGTATATCTATTACCAGTAAGCACAACGGGCTAAATTTTCCATTGATCAACAACGAATGGGAGAGAAAACTGCCTGTAAGTTCATTTTATCAATGTGGTCTTTGCACAAAGGGAGATAAAGAGCAGTAGTGCATGTTTAGAATTCTCTGTGAACACACACATCTCATCCATCAACAGATGTACTTTTTCATTTCGGTAAATCTTCCCATGCACACTTTGTTGCACTGTTTATAAGCATTAGTAATGTATGGACAGAAACAATATTATGTCATTCAGCACCACTACAATTCAATCCAAGGAGCACAATTTACTGAAGACATTGCTTAATGTATCATTATAAAAGAAACATATGGTTTCTTTCTCCCACCAACTTGCTTGTATTTATTTCTTCATACAGAATAAATTCCAATGTATTTCCTGTGTTATTAACAATATCTATCATTTATCACATATCTATTTCTCCACACACTCAAACTCCAAGTTACTTCTATCTCAGTCTCAGTTTAACTCACACCCTCATATTTTGCTCCAGCCTACAGATTCTATGAACTTATTACAGTATTCTGGGGATTCTTATTGAAAAATCATTTAATATTAATGATCTGGTCAAATATCTCCCAGAGAAACTTGTTATCTACTAGTTTACAACGTGTATCTAGATCAGAATACTTTCATGAGAGAACTTGGCTTTGCAGTATTTCTGCACAGGCCAGCAATGACCTATGCAAGTAACAATGATAACTGTCCTTGGTAATAGTTATCTTGTAGTACATTAAGTCTTAACAGCATCACAAGAAAAAATAAAAAGTAATTGTTTCAAAACAACAGTGTCTGTTAGTAATCTATCTTTGTGGCAAATAAGCATAATACTACCACAAGGACAATGCTTCCTTTACTGGTAACTGCCTGTGTTGGAGACAGCAGTCTAACCACCATGATGACTAGAACTGTTTGGAGTCTCTCACTGTTGTTATGTCATCAAACTTAATACGTATCAGCAGCATGGCAGTAAAGTGTAGGATGAAAAAGACTTGTTTATCAGCACTTGTGATATTCTGATATTCCACAAGAACTAAGAGGTTTCTCCATGTTGCTAGACAGGTGTGTAATTCAACTGCTCATGAACAACCATCTGACTCGTGTAGAAACTGAGTAACTACATCAATGAAATCCCAATGCAATGATTTTATAGAAAGGAAGAATTTCAGTGCCAATTTTATGCACAATTATATGTTTACTAATCTCGAACTTTCATAATGCTTTAAGGTTTTGTGGTATCTTCTTACTAAGAATATGAAAACATTACCTCATTCTTGAAAATCAAGGAGCACTCCTGACCACTAGCCACATTCAGTAATTACACAAGAATTACCTGACGAATGTAACAGAGTTTTGCATTTACAGCAATCAAATAAACTGTACTTCATGCTTCACACACAGTTGCAGTCGCTTAGTTCATCATGCTTAGCAACAGCCTTTTGCACTGACTATTTCTAATCAGTTGCCAGTTACAAAATAAAATGTAACAAAATATCGTTTGAACATGAAGCACAACCCTTCACCTACATATAAATGTTTCCTAATTTCCGGGCACTGGCACATGGTAGTTATTTTTACTTTTAATAACTATAAAAAGGGATGGGTAATGCACAGAGCTGCTGCAAAGAAGCAACGTAATTATTTGAGAAACAAAATACTTCCTAATGACAAGAAATTAACTTATTGCATTGTTGCTGTCCCTTTATCACTAACAATCTGTTCAATGTCTGTTCTCAAGGATGTTCAGAAATGGTCAATGCAGTTTGTCTTGGTTTAGCATAAAGACACTGAACAAACATTCACAGTTTCAGAGTTCAGAATCTATGCAGAACAGAGCATCATGACAGATGTAACTACAATGTCTGCAAATTTTCCTTAGCAGGTCTCATAAATTCTTGTTCACTTTTTATTTGATTTTCAAGTCAATACTTTGCCTGGGCAGCATCACACAGTTTACAACCTACTGTCAAAGAAAAGATGGTAAATAATACAGCAGCTCACTGCCTTTCAGTGCGTGACACATTCCTGAGAAATTGAATCAGACACACAAAACCTACCAGCATGTAGCAGCCCTTTTGCCCTGATGAAGGCAGCAGCTGATGATATCCTTGATGTATTCAACAGAACTGAGGTCAGGTACACTGGCAGGTAACAGGGGGAACTTCAAGACTGGTTGGTGCATAAGCATCCCCTTACCTATGGAGTCTTCTTCAAACGATTCTGACAAAATCTAAAAGTAATGGTGTGGTACATTGTCATAACTGGATTTTATAGGACACTTGCTGGATGCTGCAGGTAAATAAACAGATACATATGATTGGAATTCGATGATTAATTTACCTCCTCCCCCCCCTCCCTACCACCCAAACACACACACACACACACACACACACACACACACACACGAGAACATCTACCTAAATGGTGGGCTGCAGGTTAGCAAGACTGACAGCTTCATGTGATTTTTGACGTGCTCATTCTCTGTCTCTGGCATATACCATCGTGTCTCGCAATTCACCAATACATTTCACTTTTTTCCATGTACCAACCATCCAAAATTGAATAGATGAGTACTTTGCTGTACTATGAGTATCTGCCTGCATCAGCAAACCTACAGCCACAAAAATACTTCACAAGCTGCTATATACTGTACCAAACCACAACAGTAAATGGTAATGCTGGCACCTAAAATCTAGCTGCAGTCAAATGTGTTGATGCCACAAGCGTTGCCCATTCAGTGCTCTTCAGTTCCGTGTCATGCTCATAATCAGCCAAAAACATCCCAGTTACTTGATAAGCTGAACTTTTCCAATTGCTATGAAAACAAGCCCCCCCCCCCCCCCTCTCTCTCTCTCTCTCTCTAACCCAGCAGCTATTTCTAAGAATACAACTGAAGGTGTCAGAAGAAGAAATTGCTAACCCTCAATTTAATAAGCATTAGCATGATCATATGACCCTCATACTTTCAAAATCATCGCATGCTGGAAAAAAGTAGATCCATAATTATCACAATAAAACACTGTTTACTATATGAACTGTTTTTTCTGATAGTATTTTTGTTCTTATCTTTGAATTTAGCAAACCAATAAGTTTTAACTGAAAATTTGTCCCGAGTTAGCACTTTCTTCCACTGACTCATCAGAAAAACATAAGCCTTCCACTTTATGGCAATGAAATTGGTATAGCACCTATAATTATTTGTGAACAAACCTCAACAACTTCTGAAATTGAGCAATGATACCTATGTTTAATTCACAGCAACAGTGGAAATAATCACTCATATCTTGAAAAATTACACGGGAAATAAAAGCAAGAATGAGAAACATCTTTCACAGCATTTATAGAAATGCAGAAAACAATGTCTTACTCATGCTGTTAAAATCAGTTAACGTTGGACAGATAATTTCCCTTATAAAAACAAATACATTATCTAAGATGATATAATATCTACTCACCAAGTGATGACAGGGGAACACACACACAAAAGGATTTAGCTTTTAGAAGCTTTTGGAGTCAGGGGCTCCTCCTCCTGGCACAAGAGTTGAACAAGAAAGAAAAGGAGGGGGGGGGGGGGGGGGGGTGAAGGAGAATGACTGGAGAGGTTTAGGGAAAGGGGTACAGTTCAGAAAAGTCACCCAGAGCCCCAGGTCAGGAGAGAATTACCAGGCAGGATGAGAAGGAAAGTCTTCCCTTACCTGGGGTTCTGGGTGACTTTCCTGAACTGTACCCCTTTTCCTAAACCTCTCCAGTCCTTTTCCTTTGTCCCTCTTCCATCCTCCTCAACTCTTCTGCCAGAAGAAGAAGCCACTGACTCCGAAAGCTTGTAAAAGTTAAATCCTTGTGTGTGTGTGTTTTGTCTAAAAGCTTACTTGTCAACAGTCTTTTTGTTGTAACTATCTGCGACTCAACATTGCAACATGTTGAGTAGCAGTCTATCTTTTCATAATATTGTCAACTGACCACCGAGTTATTTTTTAAAATATAATTCTATTTCTGCCAAAATAACAAATGTGGATAGTATTAGTTTTGAGACAGTTGACGACGTCTTACAGAGCCACAAAAGCCAACTACAGGAGATAAACGAATATTTTTGTGTACTGCCATATGGGGAGATTTTGGGCAGTTTTTTGGTTATTTTCACCGTAACTTGCACAGCTTTTGTTAGATTGCATTGTTCGCTACAGGAGTGGTGGGATATAAGTGTAACAAATGAAATATCCTATAAACAGGAAGTCTAGGTGTACCTATATCTGGCCGAGACAGAAAAAAAGTGTCTGAAACCACCCCATGAACTGGAATGATTTTGGACATGTTTTTTAAATCTCTGACCAAAGTTACAAAGTATCTTTTGTATTCTCTGTTCTTCCCATTTGATTTTAGTGACTTTTATACTGATATTTATATAGTAAAGGTTAATTTTTATTACGATACCTTGGTTCAACATTTTTTCCTCTTCCTCATTTAGTACCAGTTGTCCTCCAATTTTGTCCTGGTAAAATATTAGAAATTTTTTTTCTCATTTCAGCTAGATTTATCAAGGTAGCCTTTCACCAAATATCGAATATCCAATGTAGTAAAAGGAAATCCTGTATGTGCAATCCTCAAGATATCTTTCTGCAACATGTCATCTTCTTCCTCGATTAGTACTGGTTGTCCTCCCAAATTTTTTGGTTTTTTCCCCACACTTTATTTTGTAGTGTTAAGTTAGGGAGAGAAGGAAACATAGTAGGTGAATATGGATTGGGGCTAAGAAATGGAAGAGGAAGCCGCCTGGTAGAATTTTGCACAGAGCACAACGTAATCATAACTAACACTTGGTTTAAGAATCATGAAAGAAGGTTGTATACATGGAAGAACCCTGGAGATACTAAAAGGTATCAGATAGATTATATAATGGTAAGACAGAGATTTAGGAACCAGGTTTTAAATTGTAAGACATTTCCAGGGGCAGATGTGGATTCTGACCACAATCTATTGGTTATGAACTGCAGATTGAAACTGAAGAAACTGCAAAAAGGTGGGAATTTAAGGAGATGGGACCTGGATAAACTAAAAGAACCAGAGGTTGTACAGAGATTCAGCGAGAGCATAAGGGAGCAACTGACAGGAATGGGGGAAATAAATACAGTAGAAGAAGAATGGGTAGCTTTGAGGGATGAAGTAGTGAAGGCAGCAGAGGATCATGTAGGTAAGAAGACGAGGGCTAGTAGAAATTCTTGGGTAACAGAAGAAATATTGAATTTAATTGATGAAAGGAGAAAATATAAAAATGCAGTAAGTGAAGCAGGCAAAAAGGAATACAAACGTCTCAAAAATGAGATCGACAGGAAGTGCAAAATGGCTAAGCAGGGATGGCTAGAGGACAAATGTAAGGATGCAGAGGCTTATCTCACTAGGGGTGAGATAGATACTGCCTACAGGAAAATTTAAAAAAAAAAACCTTTGGAGAAAGGAGAACCACTTGTATGAATATCAAGAGCTTTTATGGAAATCCAGTTCTAAGCAAAGAAGGGAAAGCAGAAAGGTGGAAGGAGTATATAGAGGGTCTATACAAGAGCGATGTACTTGAGGACAATATTATGGAAATGGAAGAGGATGTAGATGAAGATGAAATGGGAGATATGATACTGCGTGAAGAAACAAGGCCCCCGGAGTAGACAATATTCCATTGGAACTACTGACGGCCGTGGGAGAGCCAGTCCTGACAAAACTCTACCATCTGGTGAGCAAGATGTATGAAACAGGCGAAATACCCTCAGACTTCAAGAAGAATATAATAATTCCAATCCCAAAGAAAGCAGGTGTTGACAGATGTGAAAATTACCCAACTATCAGTTTAATAAGTCACAGCTGCAAAATACTAACACGAATTCTTTACAGACGAATGGAAAAACTAGTAGAAGCCAACCTCGGGGAAGATCAGTTTGGATTCCGTAGAAACACCGGAACACGTGAGGCAATACTGACCTTACGACTTATCTTAGAAGAAAGTTTAAGGAAAGGCAAACCTACGTTTCTAGCATTTGTAGACTTAGAGAAAGCTTTTGACAATGTTGACTGGAATACTCTCTTTCAAATTCTAAAGGTGGCAGGGGTAAAATACAGGGAGCGAAAGGCTATTCACAATTTGTACAGAAACCAGATGGCAGTTATAAGAGTCGAGGGACATGAAAGGGAAGCAGTGGTTGGGAAGGGAGTAAGACAGGGTTGTAGCCTCTCCCCGATGTTGTTCAATCTGTATATTGAGCAAGCAGTAAAGGAAACAAAAGAAAATTCGGAGTAGGTATTAAATTTCATGGAGAAGAAATAAAAACTTTGAGGTTCGCCGATGACATTGTAATTCTGTCAGAGACAGCAAAGGACTTGGAAGAGCAGTTGAATGGAATGGACAGTGTCTTCAAAGGAGGATATAAGATGAACATCAACAAAAGCAAAACAAGGATAATGGAATGTAGTCTAATTAAGTCGCGTGATGCTGAGGGAATTAGATTAGGAAATGAGGCACTTAAAGTAGTAAAGGAGTTTTGCTATTTGGGGAGCAAAATAACTGATGATGGTCGAAGTAGAGAGGATATAAAATGTAGGCTGGCAATGGCAAGGAAAGCGTTTCTGAAGAAGAGAAATTTGTTAACATCCAGTATTGATTTAAGTGTCAGGAAGTCATTTGTGAAAGTATTTGTATGGAGTGTAGCCATGTATGGAAGTGAAACATGGACGATAACCAGTTTGGACAAGAAGAGAATAGAAGCTTTCGAAATGTGGTGCTACAGAAGAATGCTGAAGATTAGATGGGTAGATCGCATAACTAATGAGGAGGTGTTGAATAGGATTGGGGAGAAGAGAAGTTTGTGGCACAACTTGACCAGAAGAAGGGATCGGTTGGTAGAACATGTTCTGAGGCATCAAGGGATCACCAATTTAGTATTGGAGGGCAGCGTGGAGGGTAAAAATCGTAGAGGGAGACCAAGAGATGAATACACTAAGTAGATTCAGAAGGATGTAGGTTGCAGTAGGTACTGGGAGATGAAAAAGCTTGCACAGGATAGAGTAGCATGGAGAGCTGCATCAAACCAGTCTCAGGACTGAAGACCACAACAACAACAACAAAACAAGTTAGGTGTACCATACAAATCACATGCTTCTCTACACGAAAATTTGCCACAATGAATATCATTAACAGCTTTATCTGAACTTCTGGGTCATAATTACACTGTACTTTGCACCTTCCTGCTTTTATTCATTCTCGGCATTGTCTGAAATGACACAAAACAGTACAAAATTTTGTAGATACTGTCATTATTTTATACTTATACATGGAAAAATCAACAAACTTGTATAGGAATTGTCTCGATGCCACAGGCTACTGAGTTAATGGACAACTGCGGTTATAATACTTTTCCACCAGTTGCTACAACAGAAAGTTTCAATTTGATGACACTGCAAGAACTTTCAATAACAAGACTGTTCATCTAATATTTATCTAGTTAAACAATCAACCCAAAATAAAAGTCATGGAAGCTGATAAATACAATCTCACACTTAAAATAACTGGCGTGTGAAAGTGAAAATGAATGGGAATTCATTTCTTCGCAGCAGGAAAGAGCAAATTGACTATACTGTCTGAAATCCCCCTGGTGTCCGAAATCACCATTTGATGGAATGCTTGCAAATGTTGGAACATGAGATTGATAACTGCATCTCTTGTCTTTTGGGGGTGTATTGCCCATTTGTTGTTCTGGCATTACACACACTTGCTGGATTGTCACATATGCATAAGTAAAATAGATATGTTGGATCCAATTATAATTTTACTGGTTGAAAACACCATTCTACAAATATGTGCTTCACATAAGCCTAATAATTTACAGCACTCCTCTTCAATGTCTAGTTCATGCAATGCATCACATACAGCACCATCATTTAATAGACTGCAATAAACTATACGGTTTTCCCTTGGAATCACCCGTTTCTCACACACTGAGTGGATCTTGAATCTGAAGTCTATTTGTCATTGCTGTCAGAATACACACACATGTAGAACTTGCTCCTTTCTTTTCAATGGTATTACTGTTAAGTCTCCGTCAAATTGTGCCTTATAAAACACTGAAAGATGTTAATTAAATTCTTTTGCAGTGAAGTATGCAACAGGTATTATGAATTGGAAGTCACTTTCAAAGTTAAGAAATTTTTCAAACGATGTGTCCTTTACAATTTGCAAAAATGTCTTTAGGATGGTACACTGGAACATACCTGTTACGCTCAATTCCTGCGTGACCTTTCAAAAATATGTGATCAACAGACTGCAAGTTCGGATAATTCTTATGCTAGGCAATACATATAGAAACAGAGTCTATTTGCTGACCCAAGATCATCCTTACTTGTGAGATGTCCTTAGTGCCACAACACAGTCATCGATACATGAAGCTATTTAAATTCACTCTGTTTTGCCATCTGTCTCACTCCACAATAAGATCACCTTGATTCCCAGGTTGTGTATAGTGAAACTACATACAGTAAATTCTTCTCAGATAGAATACCTAGTTGAAGGTCCTTTTGGAATGTTTAACATAGCTCATGGATTAAAATTTACAAACACTTGAACAATTACTTGTAAGCATGTTGTCTTTATTGTACTGCTTTCCAGACATATCTCTTCTCTGTATATATTTTAACGGTCATCTTGCTTCGACACTTTTCCTACCCTGTCAGTGAATTTGCAACCTTTACGACATTGATCTTCCATTGATCTAAATATTGTATTATTGGAATATTTGCCTGTATTTTGGAAGACACTGGCTTGCGATTGTCTTTATGGTAATTTGATGACACAGTAATATTCAGACCTGAATCCCGGCATCATCTTTATTACTTCTGTCTACAGTAGACTAATTTGAGAGGAGGATTATTGAAAATGTGATAGCTCATACGATCACCACCACTCCCTGACCATTTGTTATATGGACATATATGCCATCTTCGTACTGTTCAACAACAACAACAACAACAACAACAACAACAACATCGCAGCATTTTGGAGGAACGCTTATCATAGCTACTGTCACATTTAATTAGACAGGAGAACAACATACCAATTTCCTTTACGGGGACAGAAGTAAGTTGAATCCTTCAACTGTTTTGTATATTCCTCGTTATTCAATCTTTCAACCTCTTTTGGAAACAAACTGCATTAAACTGGCATTGTCTGTGCAAACTTTCCATATTATTGAAGCACTGTGTATTTTTATTTGACAGTCTGCTCAACTAATACGAAACACTGGTCAGTGGCTTAATTCTGATATGGAGCAGGTAGCAAGAGTTGACTCAGTTTCTCTGTACTCTGAATACTAGCCTGAAATTTCATGGCTATTTACTTTTATCTCTTAGTCTCCATTTCATAATAACTGCAAAGTGAGAAATGCACATGATTATTATAAGTGATTTCATAAATTCAATGTACCTACATAAAATGAGATATTTTCACAAAACTCAACACTAATATACAAAAAGTTTTGTATTGCTGCTGCCACACATCAGATTTCTGACATGAGAGCACAGCAGTGAGCAGTTAGGCAAGGTGGTGAAAGGTGCCAAGAAGGTGTATGTTGTGCTTGAATTGTATTATGCCAGTCTGCCATTACAGTGCAACGACATTTCAGAAAAAAGTTCAACATAGATCCACCACCAGTCACTCCAGTTGGCGATGGCATTTGCAGTTTAAAGCTTCAAGATGCCTCTGTAAGGGGAAATCAACAGATTGACATTAAGTGAGTGAAGAAACAGTTGATCAGATCTAAGTGAGATTCACATGTAGCCCACAGCAGTTGACAAACAGAGCAAGCAGAGAGCTGAACATACCACAACTGGCCACCAGGAAAATCTTAAGGAAACAACTGAATCTGAAGCCTTATCGCTTGCAATTGCTATAAGCAACATCAGGTGTTTTGAATTCTCGGCTCAGTTCCAACAGCTTAAGGAAAAGGATGGGTTTTCCAAGAAAATCATCATTGATGAAGCAACATTTTTTGTGAGTGGCACAGTGAAGAGGCACGATGTGTGAATCCAGTGGACAGAGAATCCTTATGCTATCGAGCAGTATATTTGAGATTCACCAAATGTTAATGTGCTCCGTGCAGTCTCACAGTTTAAAGTTTATGGTCCCTTATTTTTCTGCACGATTGTTCAGGAAACATGTATCTCGACATGCTGGAAAATTGGTTCACACCACGACTGGAGACCAATAGTGTGGACTTTACATACCAAAAGGATGGGCTCCACCGCACTTCCACCAAGATGTTCATGGATTCTTACATAGGAAATTGAGAAACCAATGGATCGGTCACGGTTGGGCTGATGATCATCAATTCATGTCATGGTCACCATGCTCTCTCAATCCAACCCCTTGTGATTTTTATGTGGGGTATGTGAAAGATTCAGCGTTTACACCTACTCTACACAAACCTACCACAACTGAAAGTTCACATCAAAAGTGCTTCTTAACAGATTTACAGGAACATGCTGTGCTGAATGAGAGAAGAACCTGATTATTCACAGGACATCTGCAAAATCAGTAGGGGCCACACAGGGTATTTATAATACATCGAAAGAATTTTTCTGTGTGTGTGCGCAAAGCCCTATGACGATATGTCAAATAACAAAGCAATATTAAAACTGTGAAATAATCATTTACAGGAATCGTATGTTTGGAAATAATCTAAATACTTTATGGTTATTAAAACTACATTTCTAAATACTTTATGGTTATTAAAACTACATTTATATTCTATCTTTAAAACCACCATGACAAAGTTTAGGTGAGTTCATAAAATAACATCCTTTATGTTCTTCCACTACATTTTTACTTATGTTCCTTTCATCTTGAATGAAAATCTTTGTATCACTGATATTATTACCACAATTAATAACAGTCATCATCAGAACTGGCTGTCTCAGTACAGTGGTGGTTGTTGTTGTTGTAGTCTTCAGACTAGAGACTTATTACAAAGCCTGTAGAACAGTTCTATAGTATGATCCACAAATGACGACAGTTCATGCAGTTTGAGGCATGTATGAAGATGCGCTGTTGCCGGTTCCAAGTGACAGTTGTGGTAAATGCATAACCCTGCTTTGTGCTTGAAGAAAGTGTGTTTCCTCCAAATTACATCTCTTGCTTGCACAAAATTTGTCATCACCATCACCAGCCATGACAGCTCGAAAAAATTGGATTCATAATTCACTAAATAACTCGCTATGATCACATTTAAGGCTTGCGTTGGCTATGACAATCACAGCATAGCACTGAGAACACTATTGAACGTTCAGTCTGAATATGTATGACATATATGTGCAGAACAAGCCTAAACTCTACTGATACTATTCATAACTCCAACTACAGATAATGAAATCTGACTCAAGCTTCATGTGAAATAAATATTTATTCCATCTGTAATGGCATACTATGGTGACCCCATGCTTTTCCCCCTATTTACTTAAACACTTAAACTTTAGTGTTTTCCTTATAAAACTTGGCACAGTGGTGTAACACAGCTGGAAACCCAGTTTTACAGTATTGTATGCATGTTCTCTTGTACTAACAGTCAGTAACAATATAATATCGCTTACATGATATGTGGTATAGAGTTGCATATTTTCGAGTTCATTTATATAGCATAGTAAGAAACTAAGGCAAATGCCAGCTGTTCAATGTTCCTTGCACTGCTGCACTGCCATCTAATAAAGTGTGTTTGCATTTTTTCCCATTTTCCCACTCAGACAGCATGGAGAGTTGGCGGAGCACGTGTGCTGTCAGATGAGAAAGCTCTGCACCCATACAGAATTCTTGGGTGTTCCTAATCTAGTACAAAACATAAATGAACATGTTAATTTTTACTCTGAATGTTTAGTCAATACTTACACACACTGGTCATTTTGTTCTTAAATCTATTTTAAGTTGCTGAATAAAATGCATTCACAATAATGAGAACAGCGGAGATAATGTTTCTTTTGTTTGCCTTCAAGGGAATGTAAATAAAACTTAAGCCTTTAAGAGTTCAAAAGCAGTGCGTAATATCCACAAACAAAAAAATATAGAGTGACATCACAAATACTTGGAAACAAAGTTAAAAATATATGAGTGATTCACATCACTTATATATTTATAACTTTGAAATAATAAAAAACTAAAACTTTAGAAAGTTGCTTTGAGGGGAAGAGATACAAAAAAGTTTGCTTAGAAACAACCAATTTCATTACAATAGTAGTTAGGAAGCTTGCCTTATAACACACGATGAAGAGGAGAGTGGTGTTTGAAACATGTTAAGTAATAAATAACTGGAAAGAGATAGAAAGGAAACAAGTTGTTCTGATTTGGGAATAGTATAGTGAGAAGAGTTTTGTGAAGGTACATTAGGGGTTGGAAGAAAAGAGGGAAGCAGCAAGGCAGGGTGACCATGGTTAAAGCAGGGAGATAGATTTTGTGAACAGAAGAGTCACTGCTCCTTCTGCAGAAAGTTAACAAGAAATGGGAAAAGTTGATAAGCTAAAAAAAATTACGTTCCCTTCATCACTAGAAGTAACAATTTCATCCAAAAGTTGACAGCTGTTTGTATTCATCCCCTCCCCCCCACTCTATTAATCTTCACACACACTATTAATCTTTGGACATGGTTTGTGGTATGTTGCTGCACAAACAAGAATTTGGACATGGCTTAGCTAAAACAGGAGATGGCAGTTATTTCCACCTTACTAACAGACTGCGCCATTTAGATTTGGCTCCTCTAACAGTGGGTTGAAATACTAAGACAAGGAGATTTCAATATGCAGCAGAACCGCAAACATGTATCTACACACAAATGAAAAATTACTTAGGTAGCTTCATTTTTTCAAGATGATGATAATTAAAACTTGATTACTACTCACATGTGCCTACCTAAGCTCAACATGTCAAATACAAGTTGTCTCCAACGCAATGTTTCATAAATTTTTGTTATTCGTGCCAGACAGACTTGTTAAAAGTGAGATATAGGTCACGCATATCACAAAAGTGAAAAAAAAAAAAAATTGCAAATAATCACTGTAAATTTCATGAGACACTCCTTAGTGTGTAATGGGAATTATCACTACATACAGTAGAACCTTACTTCCAACTGAAGAAACAGACAGACAAAAAAGGCACATTTATGACTCAGTTGGGGAAAAGCTGTGTGTAGTGCTCTTTGACTGTACTAACTTTTGTAAAACATAAATCTGAATGTATACTATTGTTTATTTATTATATTAACATTCATCCTTAAGCTAACTAGAAGATTATCATTCCTACAACTTTATATTTTCAAGACTTTAGGGAACCCACTGTGTTATTTATTACTGCAAGACTGTTTGTATTACCTGCAGCTGTTCAATTTGATTTCTGTTCCCTCTGTACACTGCATGTCTATGTTTCAGGATGGAAAGAAATATTTTGCTGTTTTTACAGTATCCACTGTTTTTGCTGCACTCCTCCTTCATAACATTATAGCTTGCTACTGCCTAAACCAGGAGCCACTTCAAAGATTAGAGATCCATATTGTGCATACGCCATAAACCTACATCCATAATCTCCAAACTACTGTGAAGTGCTACCATGTAGCAATAGTTCTTCAAATTCAATTCTTGTTAGGACTGTAGGAAAAATTATAGCTTACATGCCTCTTTGTACACAGTAAATAAATTTCGCCTTTGCCGTCCCTAAGGAGACAATATGTATGGGTTGTGTTATTTACGATTTTTTCACTTATATAAACTGTGATTCTTTGAAGTTTATAACAAGGTTTACCCAGGACAGTTGACATCTATCTTTAAGAATCAGTTGCCTTAAGTTTTCCAATATTTTCATGACTTTCTACCATAAGTCTAAAATATGTGTGACAATCATTCTACTCTTCTTTGAATACATTCAATATCGCTTCTTATTCCTATTTAGTATAGGCCCCAAAGTTTTGAGCAATATTCTAAGGTAGGAAGCATGTGTGTTTGAAGCAATCTCCTCTGCAAACTGATTTCCTCTTTTCAGTATCCTAATCATGAACCGAAGTCTAGCATCTGCTGTATCTGTAGTTGAGTCTGTGTAATCAATTCCACATTGTATTCCCAAAAATTGCTACACCTAGGAATTTGTACAAGTTTGACCACTTTCAGATGTGGCTCAATAATATTGTAGTCCTAGGATATTACATATTTTCGTACTGTGAAGTGCGCAATTATACATTTCCGAACATTTGAACCAAGTTGTCAATCCTTGGGCCACTCTGAAATCTTATCTAGATCAGACTTATTAGTGGAGCAACTTGAGACAATGGCATCATCATTAAAAAGGCTGAGGTTACTACTGTCTGCCAGGCAATCAAGGGTCCTCATATATACCCCTTGGACAATCCTGATGTTGCTTCAATGTCTGACAAGGACTCTTCATCCAAGATAACATGCTGCATCCAACCTATCAAGAAATTCTCAACAGAGACACACATTTTGTTTGAAATAATTTCATACATAAGCATTAGTATGGTACCAAGTTAAATTCTTTTTGGAGGTTAAGAAATGCTACAACTACCCAATTGCCTGGATCCAAGTCATATGAAGAAAGAGTGAGTTAGATTTTTGGAATTAATGCCAGTTAGCATGAGTTACCTCATTACATTGGAGTTCAGAAGATGTTCCAAAAATCTGTAATGGATAATGTCAATAATAATGTACAGCAGTTTTGTATATCATTTCTGCTACCTAATAGATGGGTCTGGCCTGTATTTTCTTTCAAGCATCGGGCACAATGAGCAACAGGGCCATTCCTTTCCCAATTACTCTTCCTCACAGTCATGGATTCCATAATAAGAGGCATCACGTGGAAAAAAGAGGACTTACAAGCAAACGACGTCACCATTTGGGGTGGAAACAACAAGAATCTACAGGGAAAATTGTATTTGTACACCACTAAAGTTCAAAGATCAACAATATAAGGAAAAGATAGACTGCTACTCACTATAAAGACGACACATTAAGTTGCAAACAAGGCACAATGAAAAGACACTTACATATCAGTTTTCAGCCAAACAAACACACACACACACACACACACACACACACACACACACACACACACACACACACAAAAAAAAAAAAAAAGCAAGTAGTTTTTATGCACACATGTCCACCATCTCCAGCAGCGTGGACTGGAATGCAACTGTCACACAGAATGGAAGCAACAATATGGAGTGGGATGGTAAGGGAAAGAGAGAGCAGGGTAAATTTCAGTGGACAGAACATAGCTGTCTGGTGGAGCGTGCAGAGCAGACTGCCAACAAGCACAGCATCAGGAGGCTGTGGGGCAGGGAGGTGGGAATGACGGGGCAAAAAGGCTGGGCAAACTGTGAAAGCAGCCATGTCATATACCAGCCCAGCTGCAGTCCTTACACAGCTTTTTGCACTGAAGCATCAAAGAAACTGATATAGGTATGTAGATTCAAATACAGAAATATGTAAACCAGCAGGATATGGCACTGTGGTCGGCAACGACTGTATAAGATGTTGTCTGGTGCAGTTGTTAAAAAAGTTTCTGCTGCTACAATGGCAGGTTAACAAGATTTAAGTGAGCTTGAACATAGTGTTACAGTCAGCACACATGCGATGGGACACAGGATCTCCAAGGTAGCGATGAAGTGGGGATTTTCCCATACGACCATTTCACAAATGTACTGTGAATGTCAGAAATCCAGTAAAACATCAAATCTCCATCACTGCAGCTGGGAAAGATCCTGCACCAACGACGACTGAAGAGAATCTTTCAACGTGACAGAAGTGCAACCCTCCTGCAAATTGCTGAAGATTTCAATGCTGGTCCATCAACAAGTGTCAGCGTGCAAACTACTCAACGAAACATCAACCTGGGCTTTCGGAGCCCTTGATAATGGCATGTGACAAAGCTTTATGGCTCGCCTGGGCCCATCAACACTGACACTGGGCTGTTGATGACCGGAAACTTGTTGCCTGGTCAGACGAATCTTGTTTCAAATTGTAGCAAGTAGATGGACGTGTACAGGTATGGAGACTACCTCATGAAACCCTGCATGTCAGCCAGCAGGGGACTGTTCAAGCTGGTGGAGGCTATGTAATAGTGCGGGGCATGTGCATGTGGAGTGATATGGGACCCCTAATACATCTAGGTATGATTTGACAGGTGACACTTAACGTAAGTATACAGCTGATCACCTGCATCCATTCATGTCTGTTGTGCATCCCAATGGACTTGGGCAATTCCAGCACGACAATGAGACACCCCAGGAACACTCTTCCGAGTTTAAACACTTCTGCTGGCCACCAAACTCCCAAGACATGATTATTATTGAGCACACTTGGGATGCCTTGCAATGTGCTATTCAGAAGAGATCTCCACCCCCTCGTATGCTAACAGATTTACGGATAGCTATGCAGGCTTCCTAGTGTCAATTCCCTCCAGCACTACTTCAGAAATTAGTAGAGTCCATGCCACGTCATGTTGCGGCACTTCTGCATGCTTGCGAGGGCTCTCCACAATACTAGGCAGGTGTGCCAGTTTCTCTGGCTCTTCAGTGTATATTACGAGTGGACTAATAGGACCCTTGTGACCAGCTGTCATGTCAACAGATGACGTCCAAGGCCGATTTGTCAGTGTATATTTGAATGTCTATCAACCAGCTGTCCACAAGGATGAATAGCCTCCGCCAAACTGTGGCCATGAGCAAAGCAGACCACCCTTTGGCACAACATGAAGCTGGACACAACATTGTTTATTTCAATGGCTGCTTTACTACCTGAGTCATCTGGATCCTCCCCTCCACCACCATCCTTTCTGTACTGTGCAGATGGAAGTTTGTTGTTACAACACATTCCCTGTTTCTGAAACAATCCCAGCTGCGACCCCCGCCCCTCCCTCCTGATTCTGTTCGTGTTTGCAGTCTAGTCCCTGCACACTCCGTCTCATTAGACAGTATGCTCTTCTCTCCCCATCTGAACCATGCTATCCCTTCCCCTTCCCTGCCCCTCCAGATTGCTGCTTTCATCCTACATGGCAGTTGCATTCCAGCCCGAGCTACCAGAGATGGTGGTATTGTGTGGAGGTGAACTTCTTGTATGAGTGAATGAATAAATGAATGAATGAATGAATGAATAAGTGTCTCTTCGCAGTGCCTGTCTGCAGCTTAACATGTCATCTTTACAGTGAGTAGCAATCTATTTTTCCTTATATTCTTGATATTCCAAACTGGAGTTACTAAGTTCAAAGACTAGTGTTAACCGTGAGCAAATGCAAGACACTTACA
Organism: Schistocerca piceifrons; assembly: GCF_021461385.2. Lineage (NCBI taxonomy): Eukaryota > Metazoa > Arthropoda > Insecta > Orthoptera > Acrididae > Schistocerca > Schistocerca piceifrons. Next base: position 421,937,344 of record NC_060140.1, on the reverse strand, counting down.
ACGTGAACCAGTACAGCACCCACACCAAGTGCACTATTTTTGGAGGGAAAGAAAACAGACAATGGGAATAATTTCACATATTTTGGTATTGTTGTGGTAAAAATGTCAATGTAGAGGTTCTGAAATGAGTAACCAAATAATCCAAATTCTTCAGTCTAGTACGAAGACTTCTCTGGGATAAGGATGCTCCTTTAACAGTTAAACAGACCATGTTAAATACTTTCCTTCTGCCAACATGTCCTCTACTCTGGAAAGCTGCATCATAACTATAAGGCACAGTAACAAACTTGTGAAATGTAATACCTTAGGTCTACTCATTAATAAAAGATAAGGAGCTACAAGATCATAAACTAGCACTTAAGGAAAAGGGGCCTGCAAGGGGACATGAGCATTGAGGAAATCGGGACTGAAGTGACTTGATCATGTGAATATAAGGCACCATAACAAATTTCCCTGTCATATGTGATAAAGAATATGCCAGGACAAAAGGCCAGCTGGATATCCCAAGAACAAGAAGCAGACCTCAAAAGGGAAAGAGAGGAGATGAGATACATGGGATGTTGTTGTCAGGGAGGAAATCAAACAAGATGGAGGCAAATTATTATTGTCATCCAACTCTGCCTGCTGGAAGGACAACCCGATGATTCCAGAACTTCTGCTCACGATTTTGCTAACATCAGTTTCAGTTCCATTGCCCGCCACAAGTGTCTGTACACCAACTTCGGGGCTCGCAACAGATTTTACATGTGACCAGAATTGCTAAGGGTTTTGCGTGAGGTTGTACACATTTTTTTTATGATAGTCATTTGACACTTCACGCATTGTCATTTTGACTGCCAAACACATTCCATTTTGCACTTTTATCTATGGTCATATACTTTAGATCCTTTGTTTTACACATATTGTGTGGTAGTCACTGTTTATTTACAAGTTTCTTGACAGTGACTGTATAGCATGGAGGGATCGTATCATCATGACCTGTTGCGCAACGTACATATTTATTCAGTGCTTCATCACTTGCTTTTAAATTAGAACCACAGTTCCTCTATGTGCTCCTGCACAGATCTAATTTTTTTGGGGTTGTTATGGATCTAGTGTGTAACTAGTTTATCACACACACACACACACACACACACACACACACACACACACACACACACACACACACAATAAATAAATAAATAAATAAATAAATAAATAAATATATATATATAAAAACAAAGATGAGGTGACTTACCGAACAAAAGCGCTGGCAGGTCGATAGACACACAAACAAACACAAACATACACACAAAATTCAAGCTTTCGCAACAAACTGTTGCCTCATCAGGAAAGAGGGAAGGAGAGGGGAAGACGAAAGGAAGTGGGTTTTAAGGGAGAGGGTAAGGAGTCATTCCAATCCCGGGAGCGGAAAGACTTACCTTAGGGGGAAAAAAGGACAGGTATACACTCGCACACACGCACATATCCATCCACACATACAGACACAAGCAGACATATTTAAAGACAAAGAGTTTGGGCAGAGATGTCAGTCGAGGCAGAAGTGTAGAGGCAAAGAAGTTGTTGAAAGACAGGTGAGGTATGAGTGGCGGCAACTTGAAATTAGCGGAGATTGAGGCCTGGCGGATGACGAGAAGAGAGGATATACTGAAGGGCAAGTTCCCATCTCCGGAGTTCGGATAGGTTGGTGTTGGTGGGAAGTATCCAGATAACCCGGACGGTGTAACACTGTGCCATTAATTTCAGGTCTCTCTCTCTCTCTCTCTCTCTCTCTCTCTCTCTCTCTCTCTCTCTCTCTCTCTCTCTCTCTAAGTTCCTGTACCTAATATTATATGAGCTCAGCCACTTTTTAGGTTGCTATAAACTCTACTACTTAGGAACTAATACTTTAGCAGTTGATCACTAGGATTCTGATAGTATCATCTGTGGGGCTCATTTATTTGAAACAGACTAACACGTGACTTACAGCTGTCTTGATCTGGATAGGCTAGACAGTCACCTAACTAAAAAATCTCCTCTGCAGCCCATACAATGTCAGTTATCTGTGTAGAAGCTTTCGATGTGTTAAGGATCACCTGACCTCTTTAAGTGGACCCTAAACTTCTTAACCCTACAGTTTTATCTAAGAGGTCGCAACCCAACTTGTCACAGAACCTTTTTAAGTTTCCTGGTTCAAGCCTTCCACTGATATCAGTTCCTGAGAATGCTGCAGATTGTGACCCTCGATGAAATTATGTTAGCAAAGCTTGTACTCTCAACCTTCCTTGCCATTTGTTGGAATAATCAAATATGACCTCTGATTCTAGATGACAAACATCGTTCATTCCAGCAAACACTACAATCTGTGGCTACACCCTATTCCCTCAATGATTACCAGGAAAGCCTCTTCAACATTTTGAATGAGGCCCCAATATACACATGGCAATTCATCCCATCCCTTAATGCTGTCTCCCTAAGGGGTAATATTACTCCCTTCGAACACCTGACAATGGACCTCTTACCCTATTCCACTATTTTTTCCAACAAAGGATACAGCAGGCCTTTCAAAATATGAAGTATGCTGTACTGGCTCAGTTTCAGTTTGAGACATGACCTCAGACTTGTTGGTCCATGGGGTATCTGCCGCTCCACTTACACAACATTTGCCATAAAATCACCAAAATGGCTCTGAGCACTATGGGACTTAACTTCTGTGGTCATAAGTCCCCCTAGAACTTAGAACTACTTAAACGTAACTAACCTAAGGACATCACACACATCCGTGCCAGAGGCAGGATTCGAACCTGCGACTGTAGCGGTCTCGCGGTTCCAGACTGAAGTGCCTAGAACCGCACAGCCACACCGGCCGGCATCAAATCACTAAGTACACATTGAAATTGTGAAAGATGTCCTCTGCATACAGAGACAAAACATTAGGAATAGAGAATTCATTGAACTGTAGCACATAATCTGAAAAATGTGAGTATTTATAAGCACTGGAATGGAAGTGAATACGTAATTAACTATACAATTAAGCACTGAAATTACTATGAAACAACCAATAATCTTCTGTTATTAATCTTTAGCATAGACTATGTCAGAAACAATACTATATTCAACAGTTGCCAAACATCTGATTTACATCAACAACTATAAATATTTATACAATATACACCTACAAAATAACAATGCACCACAAAAATAATTGGAATGGGACAGAAATTGGAAGATGTGATGGAAACATACAGACAAGCAAATGATTACAATTTCTGAAAAATTTGACAATTTATTCAAGAGAAATAGCTTCAGAAATTTAGATAGTCAATACTGTGTTGTATCATCTCTGGTTCCTATGTAACCAGTTATTTGGCTTGGCATTGATTGACAGTTTTTGGATGTTTTGAGAGACGGTAGATATGCCAAATTCTGTTCAACTGGCACATTAGATTGTCAAAATCCCGGGATAGTTGGGGACCCTAGTCCATAATGCTCAAAACATCCTGAATAGTAGGGGAGAGATCTGGTGACCTTGCTGGCCAAGGCAGGGTCTGGAAAGAACAAAGAAGTAGGGGAAACTGTCACCAAGTGTGGGCGGCCTTTACCTTGTTGGAATGTAAGCCCAGGATGGCAAGAAAACAGGTGTAGAACATCATTTGCATACCACTATGCGAACTGTACTCCACGTCCAGAGAGGACGTCTTGAGATGCCCCACAGCAGTGGGATATCAACCTGACTGTCACCCACAATATTGCCTGACAACCAAGAGTTATGGTCTGGGGGTACTGTTTCTTTTCATAGCAGGACTCCTCGCCTGTCATTCGTGGCACCCTTACAGAAAAGTGGTACATCAACAATATTCTGTGCTAGTTTTGTTGCAATTCCTGGGCTAACATTTCAGCAAGATAAATCTGAGCTGCAAATGGCAAGAGTTTCTAATGCTTGTCTTTGTACTTGCCAAACTCTACCTTGGAAAGCAAGGATGCTGGATTTCTCCACAACTGAGAATGCTTGGATAATTATGGGCAGGGCCCTCCAACCAGCTCAGAATTTTGATGCTCTAATGCACCAATTGAATAAATTTTTGGCACAACATCCCTTAGGAGGGCCTTCCACAACTATCAATCAATGCCAAGCCGAGTAACTGCTTGTATAAGGACCAGAGATGGACCAAAGCATTACTGACTTGCTCAATTTGTGAAGCTCTCTCTCTTGAATACATAATTTTTTCTGATATTTTAATCATTTCTTTTTCTGTACATGTACACGTCATCTGTCAATTTCCACTCTGATAATTGCTTTGTGGCCACCCCCTCTCCTTACGAGTGTAATTTGTTTCTGCCATTAGATTGGAACAATTATGGTAATCGATATTGTTTAACAATATTTGTAAGTAACAAATATTCTGAGGCACCTAACACTCCTGTTGAAACCATTGTCTGAAACATTTCTATAGAAAGCTTCAACAACTTCAATTTTGTGAGCACTGATAACAGAATCACAATAAAGATAGTTGCCATTTTTCTTGAATATTTAAAATATGCCTACAGCTCATGGTCTCACGGTACCATTCTTGCTTTCTGAGCACGAGGTTCCAGGTTCAATTCCTGGCGGGATCAGGGATTTTCTCCTGCCCGAGATGGCTGGGTGGTGTTGTATCATCATCATCATCATCATCATCATCATAATTACATCCATCCATGCATCCCCATTATGGTCAGAGGATTTGGCAGACTACCTCGATTAGGACGTTGCCTAGTACAGCGGTGCCATCGCCCACATTGTTCCCCTATGCTCTGTCAAGGAACATGGTAATTCATTTCCATTTTCCACTTAAAATTTAACTAAATAGTTTTTTTTAATTATTTACTGAAGAAACATGTTCGCATAGGGTAGGTACTTGCCAAGATTTTTTAACAACAAATATGATATCAACAGACAGAATTACAAATTTACAAGCAGTGTGTGTCATATGTGATGGTTAAACTGATATCGCAGTAGTAGTTACTTAATCTTCACTGAATTATCTTCAGATAGGCAATGAGAAATTCATTTTCTACTTTCCACATTTACTAATAAAAAGTCTCCTTAATAATAGAACAAAAATGCTATAGCCAAATTAATTACAGTTGACTCAGTAATTTGACACTTGATTCAAGTACAGGCTCAGACCAGCTGTTGTTTGTTTCTCCATTTTATATCCAATTCAGTTGGCAGTCTGCTTTCAAGCTGTGTTTTAGTCAATACATGTTTCTTGAAACTGAAACATTGAGCACTAGAAGGAACAAAATGACTTTAAAAAATACACCTTTAATGTCTCAAGCACCGGAATAAAAATGTCACATCAGGGATACAGTGCAGATGACAAAACTTTCCTGTGGATGGTTTCATGTTGAAGGAAATAGCAAGTCTTTTTCTCAATCTCAGAGTATGTACCATTGGGCTTAAAAAAATTTGCAAAGGGAGTGTCAGCAGGGACAGTTCCTTTGTATTGAAATAAAACAACTTTTGGATAGCTAAGAACCATGCAACATATTCAACAGACAAAACGGTGCTTTTTTATAAATGTCTTCGTGATAGCACCCTAACATTCAATGACATATTTCATCAAGGACAGAACAGTTGTCTTTCTAGTCTGTAACACTGTCAAATCTCAGAAGTTTGAGCAACTCCTAGTCGGGAAATCTTTGAAACCACTGTTTCACAGGAATGAAATTTCTTCCCACAACTTACTGCCCAAACAAAAAATCGCAGATGATGACAATTTCTTAATGAACGGCCAAATCTTTCTTAATAGTGATACGAAAATGGAGAAACTCAAACCTTTACAGTTTTTGGACTATTGTATTGTACATCAAAACCCACCATCATTAGATCATGTAAAATCAATTTTTCCCACTAAGACATTGCAACCACTGGACTGGGGCATAATACAAAATTTTGAGACACTTTATTGCAGAGAAATTGTTTCACTTGTGCTCGACAGCAATGAAAAATGTGAGAAAGTGAACATACTAGTTCTGACTGACAAGGCCTAGAAACAGGCCTATGACTCTCTATAATGGCTTCAGAAAATGCGGTTTTGTAATGCAAAGAGAAAATACAAAGCAGCCCTCAGGGATGCTAAACTGGCTAATTCAATCCAGCCAGACTGAGTGGTCAGTTAACCTTAGGGGATTTAATTTATGTTGATGATGACGTCTGTGTCCATGGTGTTCTAAGCAATGCTGAGCAGTTGGCTATCAGAGTGGATACAAGGAAGATAACTAAGAACAACTGCCAAATCCAGTCACACTAAGCAAGTCAAGGTCATCTGTCCACCCCTAAGCTACTACATCCTCAGGATAGAAATGAGCGACTACTTCTCAGCTCTCGCTACCATCAAAAATTAGCTGAACAGTGCTAGATTGGTTTGTGGCACAACTTGACTAGAAGAAGGGATCTGTTGGTAGGACATGTTTTGAGGCATCAAGCGATCACAAATTTAGCATTGGAGGGCAGCGTGGAGGGTAAAAATCGTAGAGGGAGACCAATAGATGAATACACTAAGCAGATTCAGAAGGATGTAGTAGGTTGCAGTAGGTACTGGGAGATGATGAAGCTTGCACAGGATAGAGTAGCATGGAGAGCTGCATCAAACCAGTCTCAGGACTGAAGACCACAACAACAACAGTGCTAGATTGAAGTCGCTCTCAAAAGAAAATCACCAACTGTTTTTCAAAAATGGGTCTAACATTTTCATCGGTATGTTTTCCACGTACTGTATATGTATGTACCATCTTTATATATTTATGCATTCTTTTGCACGTTATTAAAATAAGATGAATTTACGTATGAATGTATTAAAATTTATTTTCAATGAAATTTGCATTTATTTGAATTTCTCTCTCTATCCCACTCTATTACTTGATATCCTATTAGTTTGAACTCTCAATAATTTGAACTTCTACTCTGCGCCTTTAGTTTCAAATTATGAAGAATCAACTGTATATAATGGATACACTGCAAAATATGGATGTAGGCATAATTAAATTTTATTATTTCACAGTCCCTACCACTAGTCCACCAACTATCACATTTTTGTTTTAATCTTACCCTGTCACACTTGATACCAGAAAATTTTTTGGCAACAATATTACTTGCATATTTGCAAATAAAGTGTGAAAGAAAATTAAGAATGTTGTGGCTACAGAGGTTCTATGGATTGACAAGCTGTTAGTATTACTAAGAAATACTGTTGAGGAGGGGGGGGAGAGGGGGGGAGGAGGAGGAGGAGGGGGAGAGGGGGAGGAGGAGGGAGAGAGGGGGGTGGAGGAGGAGGCAGGGAGAGAGCGGGGTGGAGGAGGAGGCAGGGAGAGAGCGGGGTGGAGGAGGAGGCAGGGAGAGAGCGGGGTGGAGGAGGAGGCAGGGAGAGAGCGGGGTGGAGGAGGAGGCAGGGAGAGAGCGGGGTGGAGGAGGAGGCAGGGAGAGAGCGGGGTGGAGGAGGAGGGAGAGAGCGGGGTGGAGGAGGAGGGAGAGAGCGGGGTGGAGGAGGAGGGAGAGAGCGGGGTGGAGGAGGAGGGAGAGAGCGGGGTGGAGGAGGAGGGAGAGAGGGGGGTGGAGGAGGAGGGAGAGAGCGGGGGTGGAGGAGGAGGAGAGAGGGGGGTGGAGGAGGAGGAGAGAGAGGGGGGTGGAGGAGGAGGAGAGAGAGGGGGAGGAGGAGGAGGAGAGAGAGAGGGGGGGGAGGAGGGGGGGTGGAGGAGGAGGAGAGAGAGAGAGGGGGGAGGAGGGGGGGTGGAGGAGGAGGAGAGAGAGAGGGGGGAGGAGGGGGGGTGGAGGAGGAGGAGAGAGAGAGGGGGGAGGAGGAGGAGGAGAGAGGGGGGAGGAGGAGGAGGAGGAGAGAGGAGGAGAGAGAGGAGGAGGAGGAGGAGGAGGAGGAGAGAGAGGGGGAGGAGGAGGAGGAGGAGGAGAGAGAGGGGGGAGGAGGAGGAGGAGAGAGAGGGGGGAGGAGGAGGAGGAGAGAGAGGGGG